>NC_056746.1:1196717878-1196842878 GCF_019279795.1 Protopterus annectens | reverse complement strand
CATGAAGGGATTTTATGCAATAGTACACTTCCCTGAAGGGTTGGGGATTGTAAGATTGCACACACATAGAAATAAAAGCCCCACCAGGTGAACAGGGAAGAAAGTGCATCAACAGAAAAAGCTTCTACTCTATAAACTCTCAGGTTGTCTGTAATCCCCATGGGATCATCTGAAATATCTTTGCAAGTAACACCAGCAGTTTTTATGATTCATAGATATGACACACCTGTGAGCTGTACATCATGTTTAGGGGTGACATTCCTTAAGGGCATCTAGTGGGGGATGCAGGTTATGCACTGAAGCCATGGCTCATGACACCTATGAGAAACCCACACAACCTCACTGAGCAAGGATACAACAAGGGCTATGTTCAAACAAGGAATATCATAAAACATGTGATTGGATTGCTCAAACCAAGGTTTCAATGTCTAATCAGGAGGTGCCCTGCAGTATCACCCAGGCATCTCTGCCAAAATAATTACAGTATGTGTCATATTGCACAATATAATTCTCAGGAAACAGCAAAAAAGGGACAGGACCACAATTTCAAGGGCCACAGGCAGGGCAAGCAGCAGAAACAGATACAGATGAGGACTCTGAGGGAGAACCACCTGCTGCAGATAGTGCTGTCAAATGGAGACATGCACATTATGCCCTGGCTCTGGCTAAGACTATCTAGGTCTAAACCTAAGTTCCCATGCACATGCATATAGGAAAACTGTTGCCTGTCAAACTCCACAACCTTTACTTAAGCATGTAATGACTGTGCTCTGATAACATCAGACAGAAACAAAGCCCAAGGACACAATCTGTAAATGCAGTAATGATAAGGTAAGTGTGAACTTGTAATGAAAATATAAAGGTTACATAACAGAGTACTCTCATATGGAAAAATGATTATGCCTCTAAGCAGAGCATTTTTCTGAGGTATGTAGCTATGCTAGTAATACTTCATGTGTCTGATGTTTGCAATATACAGTTACGTATTCTACCCCAGTACTGTGCATCAAGCATTGTATTTGACCACTCTCCATAAAACATTGAACAGGTCAATTATACCCTCATTTGCACAAGTATTTTAAGAAGCAAGACTGAAGTACCTACTGGCTCAACTGTTTTAACTACAATACTAGCTGAAATATAATGAGGTTTAACAGTTATATAAGCAGCCATTCACAAAAGAGTAAGAACAAGAAATCAAACCCCAGGATTTAATAAAATCCAAGTAGGCACCATGTAGAGCACACTACATGGAATGTATCCATGTACACAGCCACGGTTCCCCATCAGCAGCATGCCATGCATATTAATGACGTTGTGCTGCTGAGGGAGACCATAGGAACAGAGCTATTGAATCTATGTAGGGAGACGTGTAGAGGCTACCCGTGGTTGTGGATGCCTGGTCAGATATTATATATAGGGTGAGGCTCCCTGTAATGCTCGCCACTACTGTTGAAATGCTGTGAATTGTTTTAAATGTGTAATATTTTAATTTTATGAATTTTTTTCCCTCTCTGTATGTTGGCTCACTGTGGCGCAGAGTGCAGCAGTGCCAAACTGTGCTCAAATATGGACAACTGACACCTGCTACACATCTAAAAATAGAAACCAGATGTAATTAATTATCATCATTACATATTCTTTTTATTTAATTGCTGTTTGTGCAAACCAGAGTGCTGCAGAGCCGAGCAGCACTTATACATACATAGCCAACAGCTGCCAGACATCTAAAAATAGAAACACAATGCAATTAATTATTTATGCCTGCATCTGTTTAAGCATGTTTGCATGGTGTGGCACAGTGTGGTGCTCAGCAATGCTAAAAGATAGCCCAGTAGTATATGTGAAGGTATACTAGTTTTCATGATACCCAAGTAGCTTAATCAGTAGAGTTACAGCCTAATGCTTTATATGTCCTGGGTTCGAGTCTGTAGCAGTCATAAGATGTCTGTAATTTAATTTAGTATATATGTTTCATTTTAAAAACAAATTTGTGAAATATGGCACTGCTGAGCTGTGCTGAGCACTTCTTAAACATGTTAATGGATACTACTATTTGCTTGATGCTAAGCTTCGCTAAAACCTCGGTTGTGCGAGTTTACGCACTGCTTAACTCTGCTTAGCTGGTTTGCACACAAGTGACACAGTGCTTTTTTGAATGTTGCTCAATGATGTGCAAGGCCAGGAAAATAGCCTATAGCAGGCACAATAGGCAGAAATTCTGCACCATTGTTTGGAATCTAATTATCTGCAGATATGCCAGGTGGTGTTGGAGAAGGTACACACTTTCGGGTGCAGAGATGAGGTGTGCAGAAGTCCAGGGTCTTTGTTGGGCTCCTGGTAAAGAATTATGAACCCAGGCTGATGCAGGGTTGTTTCCAGGGCTTGGAATGTAAGGCAGAGGCCTGGAACCAGTTGGCCAGGGAACTTACCAGTGCCACTGCATCCTCTGCACTAGTGAGCAGTGGTGTCACCATTATAATGACCTGAAGAGGAGAAAGAGGAGAATCTTGGACATCTGGGTCCAAGAGGCAAGAGCTGAGCATGCCCCCAAATATGTAATTATGTTTTCCACTGTTTTATCAAAATGCAAGCTGAATGCCTGTAACATTGGCATGCATAATTGCGTGTTTCTCTCCAAATAGCTGCAGCTGAGAGGACGGACTTGCAATGTTAAGTCCCATGCTGGGTGCCTGGCCAGGTTGCACCATGAGTGTGGTAAATACTCTTTTATTATGCTAATTGCAGTGCAGTAAGCAAGAAAGAGTAAAGCATTTACTGCAATAAAGTATACACAATAAAAACTGTAGTGCAATAAATGGGCAAGTAGAACTGTAGTCCAATAAATGGGCAATTAGAGTTGTAGTGCAATAAATGAACAATAACAAATATATTGCAATAAACAATACCAATAACAGTAAGCAAAATGTTGTACAGCAGGATTGTGTTGTCATAACCATTGCAGTAGAGCTGTGTGCATTGCTATTCTATGGCACGGTTGCTGCAGTCAAGTGTAACATTGTCTCCAGGCCAATATTAGTCCCTTGGGAGCGGAACCAGACAGGTACATATCTGCTGTTGTGCGGTCCTGGACGTGTTGCGTTGGTGACTCCCTAAGGGGTTACGAAGCCAGATACGCCAGTTCAAGGGTGAAGTGTCACATTTACAGGGTGATGCTGCCCCTCCTGGACAGCCCCCAGCACTGCCACCTTTGCAGCTGTGTAGGTGCAGTGGCAGTTGCCCATGGCCAGGGACCTCCGTCCCACTGTTCCTCCTACTCCAGGTAATAAAGGTATATGGGTAAGGTAGCCCATTCTATGGACAGATATTGAGTGTAGATTTCACAGACATTTATCATCAATACCAATAAAGTATTAAGCAGCATTGCTGATTCCTAAAGAAAGCTGTCTAAATAAATGCAGTACATCTGTATTCCATGCATGTGTGTTCTACTGTCACTGCAATCAAGAATAACACTATAATATATCTAGAATGCACAATTAATGTCTTGTAGCATGTATTGATGAACTCATAGTATGGTCCAAGGTTGTCTCCAGGCCAATATCAGTCACATAATGCTCTCATTGTCTCCCACTCCAGGAACAAAAGGTATATGGTTGAGGTAGCCCATGTTATGAGTGGATACTGTGTTTAGATTTCACAGATACTTATCAGCAATACCAATAAAGTGTTAAGCAGAATTGTTGATTCCTAAATAGATCTGTCTAAATATTTCCAGTACGGTTGTATTCCTTGCATGTCTGTACTAATTTGCTGCAGTCAATTGTTCCATTATTTGTAAATGTCCGCTGCTGTCACAACTATTAGGTTCTATTCCCATGCCTGCCAACTAAGGCATGACAGCTGTCTAGTTTATGTACTGTTCACAAACATGCCTATCAAGTGTCATGAATTCTCATAATGTAATTAAAATTGCCTAATCCATCTGTCACAGGATTACCAGAGAAATGATTACCTGGAATGCAATGTATTATCAAATCCGCTTGCAGAACACCTTGCTAGTTATATAAGTCCACATTATGTGAAAGTGCTCTGTGTAGTTGTGTACCTGCATTTGTTATCGCTTGGCCCATACTGACCCATGTTAACAGTTTGAGAGGTATATATGTGCAACATCAGCTATAGGTGAATTGTAGTCACTGTATTCAAAACTGACACTACGCACCTGTAGAGGATTTATTATCAGTGTTTTCAGGGATATATTCTGCATTGTCAGTAATGGAATGTTTTTCTCTCTCTCCCCATCCCTTATCTTCATTTATTTAATATTGCTATTTATTATTATGATTTAATATTAACATATTTTGTCAAACTAACTACATTTTGGTAAAATGTGATTTATTATTTTTATGTTTTTATGATTCAATATTAATGCATTTTGTTAAACTAACTCTTTTGTTGGCCTTATGGTTTAATTCTTACTGGCATGCTGTTAGCATACTGACTGTTATGTTACTTAATGTTGTGTTACACATAATATACATTAATATGCATTTGGATTAATAAATATGATGTCCCATTCTGTTAATACTAACAATGGTTTGGTTATTACTAACCTTAACTTATTGTTATACCTCATTGACCACAGCACGTCAAGGTAGGCTGGTTCCGGCTGATCCTCCTACCTTACCTCTTCCTGCCATAGCACTGGGTCCCAGCATGTCTGGAATCCAGACTGGTGGTGTCCCCCCTGCTGCCCCTGCACTACCTGTGGCATCAGGTAGTACTGACCCATGGGACAGGGCTGGGCCCCCCTCTGGGAGCGGTGATGGAGGTGTTGTCACCCAGGCTGAACTTCTGGTTTTGGTGCACAGAATAGTCTACAGTGGTTTTGAAAACTGCTTGTGCCAGATTGAGGATGTGCTGGCCAACCTGCTGGGCCAGCCTTGCCCCCCCATGCCAAGCCTCCACCACTGCCATCTCTGGGGAAGTGATGGAGCAGTGCTGACAGTCCCATGGATGGGAATGTGAGTCATGCTGCTGCTGCCCTGTGGAGGCACATGGGACTTAGATTCCACAACACCCATGGAGTGTTCACCTTAAAAAAAAACATGGACACCTGTCCCAAAAAAAAAAATACTGTCCCATACATAGCTCTCCATTTCTCACACGTGTCCACTGGACACATGTAATTTAGTCCAATTGGCTTGACAATGCAGTTATGTTGTCCTCATTCCTCTCTCTATGGGTGAGAGTTCAAAGTCATGTACAAATTCTGTCAAAGTGCACAGTTGTTGCTGTGCAAGAAATAGATAGTATTGGTTCTTTCCTACACCCTTCCTGCACATTCCTACCTACCTTCCATTTTTTCCCCTGCGTGCACCCCAATTCACCACTTTCCTATCTCTCTATTTTCTTTTCTTTATATTTTTTAGTGCGATGTTGCACAATGCACCTCATTGCATACCTTTGCTAAGCTCAACTAAATAGAGCTATATTGACTGTATGTGTTTTTAAAATTGTAATACACAGTTACAAAATAAACACCTGTCCCATATTTCAGACCCAAGACCATCACACCTGCAGACCACTGCATTAACCTGCCATGCCGCACAACTCTTAATTAAAACAGGTGGTTTAAACAAAACATAACAATTGCCAGTTACAATCATTAAGAGTGTTTCAGTTGAGCTGTGCATTGCTCCATGTTGCTCAAACATGATAAAAAAGTAATGGAATAAATGGGAGTGTACCTTTGACTCTGTTGCAATAGTACACTACTAGAAAGCCAAATACATAATAATGGATGTAAGTGAGGCCTGTGATAGCAGGTAAATTTGCCCTTTTATCAGCAACATGTAGAAAGACACCTGCTAAGGCATTAATGGCAAAATACATGTTCAGCTGGGACCCCGGTGCAGAAATACATCCATATAAAGCCATGCACATACTGATGGATATTGAAATGTTTGTCACGGCCTGCATGTGTACACATATATCTTGTTAATGCACCTGCTGCAACAGTGACTCAGTAGCTCAGTCTGTTAAATTCCTTGCAAACAGTACATTTTGCCACACACAGTCCTGGGTACATATCCAGTGGTGTGTAATAGTGGCATTATAGTATTATGAAGCCAGCAAATAATGACTGAGTCGTGCACTCTTTATCCACACAATGCATATCAAATGAAATGTCTGCATTTCACTGATGGAAGTCACAGGCCTGCAGATTGAAACACACTTCACATATCAGTATAACAAAAGTATAAGTGCAGAAAGTGACATCATGCATTAATATGCATTCACAAAGAAATTCAACTCAGGTACTGCAAATGAAGGCCACTAATATCAGAGTGCACCACACATTCTTTCAAACTCACTGTACCGATTAGCACAGCTGCACACCTAGCATACACATGTGAAGTATCTGCTTGTAACATGGACTGCCCTCATACATGCTCCAAATTACTACCACACTGTAACACATGGCCTGATAGTCACCCAAAGTGGATATATTGTTATATTTCTCCCCCATGTTGCTCAAGGATACAAAAAACATGTGGCTTAGTACTCTGTTAGTGATACAGTTGCCTAACAAACTTACCTTAAACACACGCCTTAATTGGACTGGAAAGGGTAGCCTCAATCCGGCTCTGCCTCTACAACAAGGCTGACCCAGCTCCCACAGTTACTCCTACAGCTTGTTGTCCTCCAACATGTGCACACTGTCTGCCTATGCCTATTACCAGCAGCTGCAGCCTGTAGCACATCCATCTCTATGTAAAAGTTGCTGCTAGAGACCTACCCTCTGTGATGAAGTAGTCTCCTCACACCAGTATTGTCCAGCACAACATATCAGAAAGGGATCCTAATCTATATGAAGGCCTTATATATTGTACTGTGGTTGCATGTGATTGGCTGATGATAGTGCAAATCAGCTGTGTTGGCTGCAATTAGCATTTCAGAACCACAGATTGGTTAAGAGGCAATCACCTGCTGATGAGAAGCATGTTAAAAAGGCAAGCAGCTGGCTATGGGTAACAATTCTGTATGATACTTTCCTCAGACAGACCATGCATATGCAAAGTATTAACTATCAACACATATCAGCAAAGGAGTACTGCACTCCATCATGTATGTAATCATCTTGTTTACATCGGGATGCAGATGTCTGACTATACTTATGGGGAATAAGGATTACAGCATTAAGCCTTTCTTAGAACTGTGATAATGACATGTCAATGATCTCCAAATTTGTTACACATACAGAGGATGTGCAAGACATCAAGGGTGGAATGTATATTGTCAATAAGGCACACTGCACTCATGGAACTCTCCTTTTACAGTGGTTGTAATAGCACACTGCTATTTGTTTGGCACATTTGGTTTGACATATTATCAGGGGGGGTTCCCCTTGGTGATGCACTACAGTAGACTCCAGTGTCAATTGTATGAACATACAGCAGTATCTGTCATGGCACACATGGGGAATACCTGACTATTGCTAGTTGGCAGACATTCTGTCCTTGCTGTATCTCTACATAGTGTATTTTCATTTATGTGATCTTGACATGTGTTCCCATGTTGTTGCCTTTCAGGGAACATGCATGCAAGATGCCATGCAGCTTTCATGGATGCAGAGAATGAGTTAATACTGGAAGGGCTCGGTTAGCACCATGAACTCTTACTGTCCGGGGGAGGCACAACAGGGAACAGCAGGAGACATTGTGGCCTGACCTTGTTCATGATATCAGCACCACAGGTCATCAGAGCAGGACATATGAGCAGGTTTGACACCATGCAATGGACATGAACAATGCTGCATGCAGAAGAGCAGCGGATGTAGCCAGGGGTTGTGGCACCACCAGTTTACACCTGCAGTGCAACAACCACTCTCAGCCACTGAGGAATTCCTGGCAAATCTAGGCACACATGACAGCTTCCAGGCATCCATCACACCCTACATCATGGATGTGGTTGCCACAGTGTCCATGGCAGACGAACATGCAGGTAAGCTTAGTTTGATCAGCATTGCAATACTGTAGCATTAAGTGTGGCAGGGCATAGATAGTCTTATGTGGGTATCAGGTCTGTCTGCTTTTGAGGGTGGGGGTTCACTGCAGTTTGACTGTCATGCTCAGATTTTGACCAATATAACAATTAACACAGTACTTACTGTACATGTGAGCTATATGGATGCATTACCTTGTGGTAGTGAAATATGCAGTAGTACTGACATTACCTCTTCTCAACATTTCACAGATCCATCAGGTATTGGCCAAGCTCATAGTCCTGCTCCTGGTAAGCATGACACTCTTTTGTTATATATGTAGGTTTACATCAGTGTAATCCCTAGACTATCATCCCAGGCCTGCTGCCTGCATTGCTGTACTCTCAGCATGATTGCCAACTGCACATATATATTCTGACTGTACACATGTTAGACTCATGCCTATGCCTTGTAGTTCTGACCACACTGATTAATGTGATGGTATTGTCAGGACACTACAGAGTGTCATATGTGTCAACTGTGCAGAGTCTACACAAATGTCAACAGTGCACCTCACTGTTGCTGATGAAATTGCAGTGTGAAGCAATGTTATTTTCAAAAAACTACAGCTGTTAGTGGGAAGAGTACTGTCCTCATTTGCTACTATATGAGGTTGGGTTTTTAAATGGCCAGTCATAGTGACAACAGTGTATAGAGGCCTACATCACAACATAGTAGTTCAGAGCATAATAGTGCAGGTATTAATGTACTGCTTTTTCCTTTCTTATCACAGGTGACCAGGGGGATTGGTGTCTGTCCCCTACACAATCTGATGTCGGTGTCTCCTCAGACTCAGATGATGATGGTGGGCACTCTGTGGCATAGGTGGGGGCTTTGGGGGCTGAATCTGCCCCAGAGGTTGACATCCCTCTTCTGCCCTCATTGTCATATGACTCATCATGGTCAGTATGCCCATACATACTCAGTCCCCGGAGGCCACAGATATTGGACAGTCAGATGGTGGGGACATTGAACAGGAAAGTGTGGCAATTATGACTCCAGTGAGTGTAGACTCTGGCCCTAGCCAGAGAGCTGGTGAAGTCCCATACAGGTGGACTTGACAGGATTGCTTGTAGGAGGCCTGCTGTACTGTCTGTGTTACATACCTGCCTCTCCAGCATGTACTATGTATATCACAGTGATGTTGTAGGGATGTAGAACAGGTGAGATGTGTTAGTCCATCATGGATACATGGGAGGTACACAGTGGGATCCAAGACCTCCTTGTACAGAGAAATACACATCTCCTGCAAAGCATTTAGGAGACAGACTGCACATGTACGGGCGTGACACGGACTCCATACGACATGTTATCTACACTGTTTATTGGTGCACCATGGAAACTGTGTGGTTACTACAGTTGTATGATATGCCTGTGTAGTGATGTGGCAATGGTGCCATTGCACACAATGATAGTTGTGATGACTGCCACATTCAGTATAGGAGTGACAATCTGGGATTTACATCCCAAACCTGTCAGTATATGTTGTACAACAGTGAATGCATCCCCACATCTTAACAACCAGTGAAAGTCAAAAGCTACATTACTCTCTGTGTCCATAACTCCATGTGTAATGACTCACCTGTGTGCGGTGTGTAGGCACTGCAATATTTTGCAGCACTGGATGATTTCCCACAGGACAGTATTGTGCAGTCGGTGGCATTTAGTATTTGTCAGTGGCTCAGAGAACAACTGACTGTGTCTTAGCCCATTCTGAATATCTGTTGGTTTTGTGTCAGATTCTGTGACAGCTCCTAATATGCAATCACCTGCTAATATACTCAGTCAGAGGTCACTGACAGTGGCTGTGACTGTAGAGAGGGAATAGATAGATGGGGTACACCAATAATGGAGGATGGTGAACTCCACTAGTGACTGGCATCATTGCAGCATAGGTCTCCCAATGCTATCTTCCCAGAGTATGACTGTCAGATACTTGTCTTTCTACAAGCTGACATAACACTCTATACATGACTCCACATGGGGAACAAACATATTGCATCATGTGTTTACCAATATGGGTGACCAGTACAGCCCCCCAGTGTGAGGTCCTCCCTGGTGGGATCTAGCCAGACATCAGTCTCCTTAGAACTACCAGCATATAACCCCCTTACAGACAATACAGACATATATGTCAAGACAGCCATTTATTACTTCCTGCAGGATGATTGGCATAGTAATATAAACCAAGCAAGGATGCAGAGCTCTACACCAATGCATTATGTCAGCAGCATTACAACTGCATGCACTTAGCTGTAGGTGACAGGAGGGACACAGGTTAATCATGGCTCAGCAAACCTGACTGGTAGACAACTGCCATTAGCAGGCTGTACAATAACAGGTGGACAGTGCTGTGTGACAGTTGGGGTAAGTCTGCCCCCCAACATGGAGGCACTACCTCCTCAGTTAAAAGAAGCATATAGTATTGTTGGGATGGTGTGTAGACATAGTAAGTGACAAAAGTAGCCACTCACACAAAGCAGAACCACAATGCACAATGTAGTTATATGTGTAACCGCAAAGGACAGGCCCAGATTGTTGGTGACCTCATACATTATGATGCCACATATGATGGGTCTGTACTCATACCTAACCTGTACTTCTACACTGTCTGCATCAACTACATTCCCTTGTCCCCACCACATGTGCCACATGACATTCCTACAATTTGTCCCATAACTTCCATATTTACAGAGCAGTTCATAACTGGCCTCTCATTGGAAAATACACAGATCTGTTGCACATGCTAACATTCCAGTCTGTATCCCACATGTGATCTGACAAGGGCTACTAGCACCATTGGAAAATCCTTGCAATCATACTGACACCACTGGCTGCACACCAGCTGAGTTGGACAACAGCAACTGTTATACCCTTGCACAGTGATGGTGCATCCACTGACCAACATAACTATACACCTCTTTGTCTAAGTATCCATATTTGTATGTCCACAGGGGCAATCATCATGGAGCTGATCAGCACACATAAATGTGATCTACACACACAGTTGACTGTACAGAGTTTGGATGTGTAACAGGGGGAGCATGACTGTTACACGTGGTGGACATTTCTGAAGCAGTCACCAAGGACCTGGGTGAGGGTACATCAGGACGTACAACCCCCTAGACAGAGCCAAGCCATCTGATTATATCACCTGCTCAGGCTACATTCACAAAGCAGACACTTAGGCATCCACAATACTGTCATTGTAAGGGTCACTAAGTGTCCCATTGATGGCACACATACACAGCATAGGGACATCCTTCTCCAATAGCTGATATGTAGGCAGCAGTGCTCAACAGGGCATAGTCCTGAGTCTTCTACTGCTTAGAATCCATTTAACCACAATACAGGCGACTACTGACTGACTGTGGCTAATAATGTTGACTGATGCCTGCAAATTGTGAGCACTCATAGAGTCTCTGTGGTATGTCACTAGCTGACAAGAGGGTATTGTGAACACATGTCTGTTGACATACTAATGGCCATAAACTCCATGCAAATATATATGTAGTATAATTTCCATCAGTTAGACCTATGTATCTGGTAAGTAGCACATCAGTCACAACATGTGATGTGCATACTCAGAGGTGAAAGAACTGGGCATACAGGCCTGGCCACACAGGTTTACACCTAATGTGCCTCAGATCTCCATGTCTTTACAGTGGTATGTCAGGAATCATATGGCATAGCTGAGGCCACAGTCACCTGTATGTGACATACTCATAACATCCAGGTACTCTTTCCTCAGCATGCCAATAACTGAGAGCCATGGCCATCTGTTGATGTACCTTTCCAAGACGTACTGGCAATTGCACACAACAGTATAGTCCCTCACAAGGACACTTCATGTTTTTGGTATGTGTTCACAGGGGAGAGTCTGCAATGAGTGTTATTGTTGCCTGTGGCATATAGACTACTCAGAGGTGTTCTGTGCCTTGCATATAGGGCAATATATGACACTGCTTCACTGCATATGCTGCCTATCTGTCAAAGGCATAGTAAATGGATAACTCACTGTAAGGACATTAACCTTGTATGTGATGTTAGTGCTACATGCTTGTGGGCGAGATTTGTCTAGCAGACTTAAACACATCCTTGAAATGGAACCCTGCCTAATGGTACACAGAGAACCTCAGTGCACCTCAGCACATGCCATCTGTATGATTGGCTGAGTGACCATCATCTCAACATAGGGTATATGCCTATATCCCTCTTGGATTGGGGCAATATGTGCTGATCCTGTAACTATGAGTATAAAGATGTCTATGATTGTGAAGGCTGTATGGCCATTATGCTAGTTAAGTTCAAACATCCTATAGTTCCATAACATGATGTAAAATGTTCTCACAGGCTCAAACACAAACATGGCCACCTTGAGGCTAGCACCGCTTCCAGTCACTACATAACAGGGCACGCCAAGGCACACACGTAGTGCAAGTTGGCTGTATGTACATGTAAACACTTACCTATGTAACGGTACATACTACAGATTACAGTATGTGATGCACACAACACACCTCATGTCGGCTAGTACTATCAGTTTAAGGCATATTATGCTTGATGACATCAGCGGCCCTTGTTGTGGCCAGTCTTTTGGGGGGGTCACATCACATGCTATGAATAAAATACTGCAAAGCCCTACCTATTTCTAACTTACTAAGGTGATCATATTTATACCATATGGACATGCGCACACACCAAATAGCCTAGAGTGAGATTAGAACCCCTACCTATCTAGTCTTACACACTATAGCTCACAGTACTTATTGCGTGCACCACAGCTTAAGTCTGAACATGTACTGTCAGCTAGTAGTCTTAAATTGGATGACATCATCAGGCCTTGTAGAAGAAGGCAGTTTGGAAGCCAGCAGCAAGTTACAGGGCCAAAAAGTGCATAACCATTGCAGGTGGATAGCCCATGATGGTATGGTAGTTGTTCTGCAGGGAGATATATATACACACCCACACACACCTGCACTAAGTGGCCTCTAGTGAGATTAGAACCCCTATCTAGCTAGTCTTATACACTATAAACCGCAGTAGTTATCATAAGCACCACAGGTTGTCTGTTGTATATATAATTGCAGGTACTGTACTTGTGCATTACACAAACTAGGCATGTGTTGAACAGCATCTGTGGCCTGCAGAATGATATTGCTTCATGCTATTATCTACAGCTAGTATCCTAGCAGTGAGCTAACTGTTATTATCCTAGCTATGTGTGTACAGTTGCCAGCATGGCCATATGTGCCTGTTTGCACTTAGACAGGCAAACCTGTGGGCAAGAACAATGTGCCTGTCTATGCGTGTATTGACAACATTACATATTACACCACCTGGATACTTGTGTCTGTCTACATGGTGACATCCAGCAGGCGCAAGTGTCTGTAGGTAAGTGGATTATGTACTGTTATGCCCTTAGTTTGGATCCTTTGACCAACAGTATAGATGTATGATAGTGCAGATTTACTCACCATTATTGGGGTATGTAGGACAGTGCAGACATCCACTAACATATTTATGTGTATAACAGGGATGTATATATAAATGTAGCTATGTGTGTGCGATATGTATATGTGTTATGTAAATATATGGGGAGAGTATATGTATCATTTTAATATATATAACTATATATATCGATATATATCTATTTGACACTACATAGAGATAGATATACTATGTATGTGAGAGATAGTGACAGACAGATATGTATACGTATATATATCTGTATGTATAGACATATCCATACATAACAGGTGATTTTGATGAGGGGGCAACAGAACTGTGTTCATTTTAACTAAGTGTATGGGCATGCCCAGTGGGACTGTCAGTACTTCTAAAGTGACTCCAGGCCACACCTACCTGTACTCCAGTCTGGGATTTTGTGTGTTACAGACAATGACATCTTTCCCTGTTTCTGCAGTACTGTACTTCACTCATAATGTCCACGGCATTCCCTAGCTGTCTGCTGTACTTAATATGTGACTGAGGTTCATAATGTTACACCATACACACAGATTGACAATCTGTGAAAACACCAACATAATAATACCTCACATGCAAAAAATGCAACTACTTCCAGATTAGAACCTTCAACACCATCACCCATACTAACTTCCCTAGCCCACTAAGCCACACAGGCTGCCAGACAGAGAGGAGTCATTCATCACGCAATCAATAGCACAAATATGTATGTTGCTATTCCTGGGTTACATGTGACATACAATGTGTGATTGAATACTATGTTACAGCCCAGATATTGCCTGTGTTGCTGATATATCATTGCTGACTTACTGTTAAAGCAGTTATATGGGAACACTGCTGTGTTGGGGTGGAGGAGCAACAGCACATGATCTGCTGGGATAGTCAGTAGTCCAAATATCATGCGACTCCACTGTTTAACATCTCACTTGACTGATGTAGTGACTTTTCCAACCATGAGGCCTAGTGATTATTAGGGAACACTTACTATTGGACTGGGTATCTGCAGTCCCATGTCGATGTTACTTCTGTCCACACAGCCCAATATATTTCCTTGCATAAATGCACCAGATCCATACATACAATACCATATAATAGTAATCCTTACAAGTAGTACATAGGTTAGAGACTTACCTTGAGAATGCAACACTTGACCGGACTGTAGTTCAGGGCTGACTGTGTGATGCAAGCAGTACACAGCCAATACATGGCTAGGTACAGGTTGTGTGGGTTGCCTGACATCAGCTAGTTTAATATATATATGTATATATATATATATATATATATATATATATATATATATATATATATATGTATATATATATATATATATATATATATATATATATATATATATCTGTGTGTGTGTGTGTGTGTGTGTGTAGGAATAAGGTGTCAGTCCCTAGGTCCCTAGTCAGTGAATGTGCTATGTGTTGTCTCTTAGCCAAAGCCAGGGGGTACTGGCCATGCCTACCTCTGCCTACAGGGACATCATCAGGGGGGGTCCCCCTCCGAGTCCTCCTATGACTGTGGCTGTGGTGACTTTGGCACTGGTGGGTGTCTGTGTATCCCTTCCCTTTGCTGATCCTGCTGCAGCTGTTTCCGCAGGATCATATTGAGTAGCATGGCACATACTGTGAACTTATGTGCTCATGTGGTTGGAGAGCACTTCAGGGGTTCCACCAGATATATCGAGACACTGAAACCATGACTTCAGAAGCCTAAACACATGCTCTGTAATGTTCCTAGTTTGTGTGTGTGCCTCATTATGGCATTCTTCCATGAGTGTGTGTGCATTTCTGATGGGTGTTATCATCCACGGTTCCAGTGTGTAGAAAGCATCCCCAAGTAAATGGCTGTGTGGGATGTCCCCGCTATCAAATATATGGTATGGCTGTGATGCATGCCAGATATGGGAGTCATAATAACTGCCAGGGCTGCCAGCACACACATTCATGATAATCCCCTGGGCATTGCAAATGACCTGGCAATTGATGGAGTTGCACCCTTTGTGGTTGACATAGATTCTGTCCTCCTCACCAGGTGGTGACTTGATGTGTACATGAGTGCAATCTATGGCACCCAGTACCTTAGGGTAGTGTGCTACATGTTGCATATTGCTGGCCATCACCTCAGGGGTGAGGGAAAAATAAATGTGCTTACTGGCATGTGGTAGCATGGCATCCAGGAACTGGGGAAGTACCCTAGATGCTGCTGCCTGTGAGACCCTATCATGTCCCCAGTTGGTCTTTAGAAAGTACCTGTGGCTAGTATCTTAAGGGCTACACATACCTTTGTTTCCACTAGGATGGGTTCCCGTCTGTTGGCTTTGTATCTGAGTTGAGGGCAGCAAAGCTCAGTGAGTTCTTGTAGTATGGCCATATCTATTCTCTAGCACTCTACAATCTCCAGCTGATGTAGCTCCTGGAAGGTCACCCTGGGCCTGAACACTCTTCTCTTTTGCTGTCTAGGCCTATTGTCAGCAGCAGCAGCATTGACCTCAGCATCCAGCACATACAGATGTAGCAGACCTGCAGCAGCCCCTAGCATTCTCTCAGTTAAAATTCCCAAGTCTGTACTCCAATGGTGCAGAGTATGGGGGAAAAATCAGATTGTAGGATGTATGCATACTTTATAATGCTCTGTTGTAGGTGCTGACTGTGTGAATGGCTACCTATGATGCATTCTGCCTGCCTAGTGTATCATCAACATCAATGTCATTGGCTTTTAGATATACTCAGGGCTGTGGTGCACCATCATGCAAACATGTGCCCCGTAGGTAAAAAAAAGCTGAGCATTTAGTGTGCACACAGCCCTGACTTTTCCCCTCAGCATAGTGGCACACCATGCAAACACACAGAAACACATGTCCTTTAGCTAAACAAAGCTTCAAAGTTAGTGCACACCCCCCCCCCCATAAGAACGCACTCAGCACCTCAGCACAATGGCATGCCATGCAAATAGGTGCAGCTAAGCTGAAATAAGCTTAGAAGTCATTGGACACACCCTCTCCTGATGTCAGCTACCTCCTCTGTAAACACCAACATGGTTCTCTGCCTACACGAAGGGGATATGCGGACATGATTACCCCCTTTATGCTATTCAGTAACTCCACCTCTTTTGCATAGGCATCCATGCACACAGCCTGGAAACTACACATGTCATAGCCCTACCACATTTGCAGCAGCACCAATGCACCATTGTAGATACTCCACACCAGGTCCTGTAATATATTTCTGTCACATAATATTAATTTTGTTTTTTCCATTTTTTTTTTTTTTTTTTTTTTTTTTTTATTAAGCATGTTTGCATACTGCAGCATGCTGATCAAACATGCCCAGATTATTAAAAAAATAAAATTAATTTAACTTACTTCCTTTAATTTTTCAGGCACACAGGAGGATAGTTTCACTCATATCTTATTTGTGGTATGCCATTTCTGTCCATATATCTACATTTTTACAGCCCCTTTTGTGTGTCTACACTTCTGTACAGGGAATTTTTCTATGCTCACTGCAGACACTGACACAGGGACTGAAGAGCTGCCTATCTGCTTGCTTGGTTGCTCTACCTGACTCATTTGCCTAAGATTCACCTGCTTATGAGGTGATTTGCATGCCACGGAATTTCCAGTGTTGGTGCATGCATGCTCACTGCTCAGCAGTGTTTAATGAATCTAAAACCTGTTTACTTTCATGTAAGCAGCACAGTGTGATACCTACAGGGTAAAAAACACCATGTAGGCTTTATTAAATTCCCCCCAAAACTTTTCTTCTGCAATACATATTGATAAATGCAAGCTTGTCAGTAAGGATGCATTAGCTATCTACTGTGTGCGTCAGACATATATGCAACCCTAAGTCACAAAGACGTGCAAAGGGCAGGGCACAGTCATCATCATTTGCACAGTGTGGTTAGAAGGGGTAGTAGGAGGACAAGGCTGGCACCACAGAAGTCAGTGTTGTGTATGACACACACGTATCTATCAAAATATACAGAGATCAGAGCCAGGGACAGCAGATGTATAGTACTCAATAGTACTGTTTAGATAATTTGCATATGTGTAAGGTGGTATGGACAAGTGATTTTTTTTCATTATATGTGTGTCTGAATGAACACAATCATGCAGCATGCCAGTACTATGTCCTGGGGTTCATATTAGAATGACGAAAATGCATTTTGTCGAACGCGTTTTTGTCAGCACATGTCATGACACAGTGAAGTGACTGTTCAGCGAATTCTTTCCCTGGGAAAGAAGTCACTTGACCGCTTCATTGCTTTGCCTGTTCTGGAGTGTAGTGTGGTCCCTTGTCCGGTATAGCTCCCGAGCATGATTGTGCAACAGTTAATAACCATTGGGTTAGGGTGCAGGTTAAGGTAAGTGCATATGTATCAAAGTGTTTAATGTTTTTTTGTTTTGCGTTAGATGTATGGTTGAGTTCCATGTGTGTGTGTGTGTGTGTGTGTGCGTGTGTGTGTGTGTGCGTGTGTTTTTAGCTGTTTACTTTTGTTTTGCGTTAGATGTATGGTTGAGTTCCATGTGTGTGTGTGTGTGTGTGTGTGTGTGTGTGTGTGTGTGTGTGTGTGTGTGTGTGTGTGTGTGTGTTTTTAGCTGTTTACTTTTGTTTTGGGGGGTAGGATTAGGGTTAAGGTAAGTGTGTTTGTGTTTGGAACTGTTTATGTAAATGTGCGAGAGTTACTGAACTTAGGGCTAGGGAGCGGGTTAAGATAAGTGCATATGTTTTAAGATGTTTACTGTTTTTTTTTGTTAGATGTATGGTTGGGTTACGTGCATATGTGTATTTAGTTGTTTACTGGTTTTTGGGGGGTATAATTAGGGTTAGGGTATGTGTGTATGTGTTTGGAAGTGTTTAATGTTTTTTTTTGGGGGGGGGGTTGGAACAGCGATTTCTTTCCATAGGAAGGAAATCACTGTTCTGTGGTTTCGACATTTTCAGCGTTCGCTGAATATGTGTCGATGTAACACCGTTTGCTGTTTTGAGCATTCGGTGTTATAATATGAACCCATGTCCTGGCATCTTAGACAGGCTTGAGCCGCACATGGTAAAGTAGTCATTTCAGCATCATCAACCCTGTCCATGAGAACTACCTCTAACAGGAGTTGTACTGCTACCTCCATGGCCCTAGATAGAAGTTGGGGTGCTACATGAACAGGAACATGAGTGATGTCTACTTGATGAGCTCTCCTCACAGCTACATCCAGGACCACAACTGGGTGTGGACAATACAATGACTGAAGGAGCAGTGGAAGTAGCGCCACTATGGGAGCAGGATCTGGCTCAGCCACATCTGCTAACACCAGAAGATGTAGCAATTCTCTGGCCATGTGGTTGCTCACCCTCCCCAGCAGACATTCCATCACAACACAGACACTGCCCAATCGAGTGTGTCATTCATCCTGCCCAAAGAGTCGTCCACACAGTTTAGGGAGTAATGTAAGTCAGAATTCTTGATGTTTAGTACTCACACTATCACTTCCAAGGCCCTGGTGGAATTTGCTTTGCCTGTGCCTGTGCCTCCACTACAGACCTACTTTGACCTCTTGGTGTCACCTAATGACATGCCAGTATCAGCAAGAAGGTGGACAGCAGGCAAACCTCCTGTGTGGCAGTTTGTCATCATAAGACAAAGAAACAATGAGTTTTGCAACTGGAATAACCACACTACCATGATCAACTGTGTCTTCCTCAACCTGTCCTAAATCAGAGATCTCTGTGTCATGGGTATGTGTAGGCATACAGACTGTGTCCTAAATATGGGCAGAGGATGTTGATCATACAACCTCAGTGTCAGACTGACCTTCTGCACCCCCAGACTGTGTATCTTCATTGGCACCATCATCATTATCAGAGGCCAATAATACTCTGACATTAGGTTGTAGGAATTCCAAAGTGCCACTGTCAGAATAATCTATGATAATCATAATCTATGATAACAAGCAATAAATACAACACAGATAAATACAGAATGAAATTGAGTAAAACTTTCTTCTTATGAAAAAGGTATGTTAAACTATAATAGAAGCTAAAGCAATACAAATATTACTCACATTTAGACCTGAATCTCCCTTATATACAGTAATAAAAATAAATAGTAATAAAAATAAAAAAATTCAGTGCTTACCATGAGCAGGTGGTCTTGCAGACTAAAATCCAGATGCCCCTGTATGTAAGGATGGAAAAGGAAAGAACGCTGACAAGCATCACCAAAAATGAAACAAGAAACAAAGAACAGTCCCCTCTGCATGTACAGATTAAGAATGTTCTCATACAAAAATTTACTGCCTAGTTGAATATTCCCCCCAAACACTTAACATTATCTCTCCATTACTTTGTCATCTGACTCACTCTATCACTGGATGCAGCTATATCAGACATATAAGATATACACATACAAAGATATAATATAATGACATTTACAATTGTTTTTATTTTGCATACCTGGAAGTTCTTCTTCAGGCACTCTTCATCCATATCTGCACCAACATCACATTCTGTGTGAACCCTCTGACAGTGGACAGGAACTCCTCTGTTTCAGTTAGTGGTGGTTTGGTAGCAGGACCACCTGACATAGCTAAGTCTTCTTAGGAACCTGCAGCCACCCTAAAGTAGGCAGAGTTTATCATAGGATTTGAGCTGTGTCATATCTGGGAGTAACTTCTCCCATCCCCTCCAACAGCATTGATGTCATTGACCACCTGCTACCATATCCTGTCTCAGTCAGGCTGGTCACCTCTGCTCTCCCTAAGAGAAAAGCTCCATGGCAATGTAAGGCCTAAATAATGACCTCATTTTCTGCACTGGAGAATGGTGGTGTTTTGGGTGCCATATCCCTGCATGAGATGAAACAGAAAGCATACACAAAATTAAATTTATAATACACAGACAGGATGACTGTGAACTCACTTATGTATGAATGCAAGCATGCATCATGCATATAATAGCTTAAAAGCTAATGTTCCCTGTGACTACACACAAGTTAAGACAGCCACCAAAAAAAAATATATATATATATATATATATATATATATATATATATATATATATAATAACAAGAAATATAACATTTCTGTAATGCAGACAACAGTTGTGTAACTGTGTAATACATTGCGGCATTAACAATTCTAACCGAAAATGTGCAAGTAAAAATGGAAAAAAAACTATTATAGTAACATCTCTACTGATGTGGAGGGAAGCAATGTAGATATCACAATCTTGACACATTCTTTGGGCTACACATGTCAAAATACCTGACATTGCTATAAAGTTATACTATACTTTACTGCAATAACTGATCAAATTCCAAGAAAATAAAACCTACAAAATATATGTCAGGTTGCATTCTTTACCAAACTTTGCAATGCATAAAAAATAACTGATATACATTGGCTATGCCAACAGTAAGTGATAAAGAAAAAGCAGACAAATAAAAAAAATTGTATTGGGTATCACAATTCATCCTTAATGTTATACTAAAAGCATTATGTATGAGGTAGGAACACACTGACCAGAAAACAGTTTAGAAAGTAGATAAATCTCCCAAGATGTATGTATTTAACAGTATCAAGCTCTCTGGAGCCAGTCTCCCCACTATGATACAAGTTCAAGAGCTACATGATTACCTTTATATAATACAGAGTTAGCCATCTGAGCACTGTGTGTATGTGTCTGAGGTGTTAAATTGTTAGCATTTCTGACTAAGTGCAGAGAAGGTAAATATGGTGTAAGGAGATACACAATTGCATACACATGCCCTAGCACTGTAAGAACAAGCACTGAGAAGTCGTATTGACTAATGGCTTACAGGTGTATATGATTAGTCTGACTGCAGGAATAATCAATATATAATAGTCTGTCTTCTTTGATGTACACTTACTGAGGACGAGGGTGTGACAGGGAGAAAAGACTTACCAAAAAAAGCTACCAAAAAAGCTGAAAGTATATCCTCTGAGTTGGGAGAGCAACATTCATAACACTCAAATGTAGGGCAAATTCAAGGAAATGCATTAAGCATTGATACAGATACCTTATGCAATAAAAGTCAGATATCATTGCTGTTAGGGAAGCATAGATAAGGACTGAGGCACTATAAAGAAAAAGAGGAATACACCTGCATTGTTTGCAGTCTTTCTTTAATATTGTGCGAGTACATGAGAATCTTAACTGCTGCCAATAAATTATCTTAAATGATTGTTTTAAATACCATGGTTTGATGGTTCAAATGCATACAAACTTGAGTTAACATCAGAAATGTACCATTAAAGTACTTGTTTCAAAACTTATCTTTTTTAAGTTTTTTTCTTGATCATTTATGGGCAGTGTGGCATTGCAGTCTGTTGACTGGAAGTAGTCATTAGCAGTGAATGGCAGTTCATTTCCCAAGGCAAAAACTGGCAAATTTTATTTGGAATGCCATCAACAGAGGAACTGAGAATGGTACTAGTGCACCTTCCTCAGCTCTTTGGACGATATTGAGTGAAGAAATTCAAATGATCACATACCTATCTCTGTGGCATAATATGTAAATGCACTGAGTTTAGAGAAACAGTACAGTTGATGCAGGGTTTGACACCTGTTCACAGATCATTTTACTGAGGGAGGTCATAATAAATATTGATACTCATTTTGGTGTTTGAATGTGATTTAGTACGAAACTCCAGTAAGGTCAGTATTGACTAAAACTGACTGAGAGATAAGTAATTTTAAATTATACCAATATACATTTTGTGTGCTGTTTAAAAAATGAAAGCATTTCTGCTGTTTCTTGTCCCTTTTTCCATTCCCATTGCATTATCAAAAGTCCTGATATTGTGAGACATGAATTATAGTATCAGTGTGGCAAGGTGTTGTGAGAAGGCTGAATGTGTCAGTGTAATGCAGTAGTAACTCTGTTCTTGCTAAGTATACACTTTGATTCATTTCATGCCCATTTAATTTATCGAAAACATTTTTATTAAACATTGCCTTCTGCATTTGTGAGCTGTATGGCAACATAAATTCAACTTTCATGGCCTAAGAAAAAAAGTGCAACATTTAAAATGGCTTGCCTTCAGTAATGGCTGGCATTAGCAAACTGGATAGTAAATAATACACATAGCAGATGTCCACCTCTGTGGTACAGAAGTGCATTGAGAGAAGTCAGACAGATGATGCAGTGTTTGAATCCTATTTACATAACATATTTCAATTATTCTCAGTATGTATTTTCTTTTTTTGTAATCTGCATTTGGGTGTTAATGAAGGAAAAAGGTGAAAAATTTAGTTTAGGGTGTCCTATGTAGTGCAAACATGCCTGTCAACTGTGCACAGACATCAGCAGTCTGGATAGTACTCAGTGACTAAATTCCACATCTCAGATATAACTATCCCTGTGACACAATGTGTAACTGAAGTGAATTGAGAGAACTAAGGCAGGTGATGTAGAGTTTGAATACAGTTAATTATTAATTTTACATAGAGTGGTATGAATACATATTTACACAAATGTAACATTGTATAAAACTCCAATATTTTCAGTATTGCTAACAGCACATGAGCTGTTGTCTGTCCACTTTCATATTATTTGTCTGATAATGTGTTCCACAAAATACATTACTGATGTTGCAAGTCAATATTAGAAGGATGAAATGTGTCACTTGAATACACTTGTTGCTCTATTCATTGCTATATACCCATTGACTGAATTTGTTATACTGTCAGCTTTTTGACTCTCATATATCTATTTGTGATATCCTTTGTATTTGCATTCTGCTTGGCAGTCTACAAACACAGGTCACTGCCTAAGGAAAAAAGTGAAAAACTTAGTTTTGACTTTTTTCTGTAGTGAAAACAAGGGGGTATACTTAAGAAGTTTTAATTAATGCCATTTTTAATTTGTTTGGGGAGAATCTGAAGTTGGATTTTCATTGGAAAAATAAGGAAGTGATGGTATTCAATAATGCCAAAGTATAAGAAAAGGCTACTAATAATATGGATGGTCCTATTTCTGTTTTTATTCATAGTTTCTTATCTTACAAGATGGTTAATATTGTAAGAATGAATTGGAACATTTTATTAATGAATAAGGAACTAAAAGTGGTGCTTTTAAAAGAACCCAAGTTTATCTATAGGAGGGGCAGCAGGATAGGTAATAGGAGAGTACATCATAATGACTGGGATACTGTGGTAATAAGAAAATTAATAAAATGGTACTTTTAAATGTTGGGGTTGTGAAGCATAAAAATACATGCTAAAATGTATAGAGTGTATAATAAATGGACATACATTTGTTGTTATATGACATTTAAAATATACATTTGAAGGGTTAATTTATCTTCTGTGGTTTCCTTATAATAACGTTTATATAGGTGAAACAAAAAGGGAAGCAAAGAAAAGGATCTTGGAACACGTTGGTGATATAAAAAAATGCATGCTTAACTAATTCCTAATGTTTAGCATTTGTTGAATGTAAACACATTGCTTCACAAATGCATACCTTACAACTGTCTAGATTTTCACAGAATGTCCAGATTTTTGCTTCAGATTTTTGGTCTGTTCCTAAAATTTGTGGCTTTCTGGCAAAAGACTGGGATGATCTGAGGATTGAAGTCACAAACTAATAACATACATTTGAATTTCTGACTTCAAATCCTTCATTAAATGCATGTTAATACAAATCATGTTACTCTAGCAGCTTTCTAAGTTTATTGGAGTAATATTTAAATCTGTTCATATTTTTGGGCCTTTGTTCCCCTATTATGTCAGGCTTTGTCCAGTTTTCTTACACTAAGAGACTGCGAGGTATGCATATACGGTTTTGTTGCAATGTCCATCAAATTTAAGGGGTGATAATCAAACAATGGCTACTATACAAAGAAAGTTATTTAATTTTGAAATATATGACTTATAGCCCATATGAGCTAAATGTAGAAATTAATTGGAAAGTGTTTCTTTAGTTTTAATTGATTGCAGTTTGATGGTTAATTAAAGTGCTTATAAAGTAATTGATGTTATGTGGTGTTTCTATTTTTCCTTAAAGGCTTTTTAGCCAAGGCACTACAGAAATAAAGTTGTTTTAAACAAGCAAGTTTGTATATTATAATAATTCATGTTGCTTTTGGCTCAGTGATTTAATAAAAACATGGATCTAATTATCTCTTTTTTGTCTCCCCCACCATATTTCTCTTTTTTGGGGGGTTGTTTTATAATTTATTGACATTGTGTTATTTGCATACCTTGATAATGAAAACAAAATGACCAACAGCACAGAAAGGTAAACTAACCACTTTGGCTCAGCCTGCCATACCTCCACAGATGGCAGCACAGGCACCCAACACTTCTGGTTCACAACCTATCAGCATTGTCGCCACAACCCCTATCTGCTTCATCTGTGTAGGGTAGCTCTGCCCTGGCTGCTGGTGCAGTGGTATCCTCTGGGAGAAGTACAGTGGAAGTGATGATTTTGTCACCTGGCAGGAGCTGACAGGGCTGGTGGAGGATATCATGAAGAGTGGCCCTGGTACATATATCAACAGGCTTGAAAAGGTCCTGCGTCAGATTGCAAAAAGGTATACCACATTTGGTTGTGGCTCAGACAGCTGATACAAGAGAGAGGAGACAGTTCTGAGGGTGAGGACTAGATTCTCACTTTCATCAAGCTATATGTGGGTATGTGCCCTATGCCCACTACCTATCACCAGTCATGGTGTCCCCCACCCTTTTGTCTCCATCACATCCCTGTCTCTTGTATGTCCTGTCTGTCTGCACATGCTTCCTAAACTACCCTCCCTGACCTTCTGTTTTCTAAATACTTTTCTCAACATTCCACTCTCTTCCAAAAAATAAAAAATGGACACTGTGATGCCCACCACTGCTATCAATATCAGATATCCACCACTGCCACCAATATGTGACATCTCCATGCTCAGACAGTAAATAAGAAGTCTAAATCCTCACCACTGACTCTGGAAAGGGATGCTCACTTAGAATACAAATGGATACGCTCAGTATTTCCATTTGCAGACCTCTCTGCATCAAGTGCAACGTCCCTTAAGAGCATACGGGGAACACATTCAGGCCAGGGTCTGGATTTTTCTATATCTGTCTCCCACCAGGTCCCAAATAAGACTCCCTACTGGTAAAGCTGTAAGGTTAGGTCCTCAGCTGAGTGTCCAAGCCAAGTCCTCCAGCACAATCTATGTAAACCCAGTGCTTTGCTTCCCTGACACACGGTGAGATTTGAATTTACACACACACATACACACACACACACACACACACACACACACACACGCACACACGCACACACGCACACACACACACACACACACACACACACACACACACACACACACACACACACACACACACACACACACACCTGGGAAAGGCTTGTACAGATTTACCTACTGAGCCCCCTTCTGCCCAGAGTATAAGGCAGGTATCACTGCCACCAGACACTCCACAATCAACTACTCTAAGGCCTTTAACAAAGGGTGTCTAATCATACTGTGTAATATTAAAGCTAATACAAATGGTAGTAGCTGACCAAGAAGGCTAGGCCTTCTGTAGTGTCCCACATAGTGTCATCAAATAAATATAAGTACTCTCAAAGGTTAGATACTTTCTACAAGGACCAGCTACAGTAAAAGTTTTAAATATATTCAATAATAAATAATAAAAAAAACATGAAAATATTGAATATATATTTACAGTAAACCAGAGTTGGGATCACAGGAAATATTGAAAAGAACATTGATGGACAGACTCAGACAAATAAAGAAAAACAATATCTAAACTAAGCTTCACTATATTCCTGACTAATCTTAAAGAATTACTTTTCCCTAGTTAAGTTATTTACTACTGCAAGGCAAGATGCTGTGGGTGAGGGTCTTTCTAGTCAGGTTCCCCAAAACAGAATACTCAATAGTCAATACTCTGAGATTTCTTTTTGTAATATATAAAATATAATTTCCAAGAAAGCTGGCAGAATGACCACATCAGGTCACCTGACTCTAAGTTCTTGCAGTATTCCCCTTTGAAGCTGAGACAGGAATTTAGCATAGACAGCTACAGTACACATCTAAATGTTTGTGGCAGTGCCTGGGACTTCCCCTCTTTTTACTGAGCTAATGAACAAAGGTGTTTTCCCATACCTAACATCTCTGGTCCTATTCAACACTGTGGGGTGTCATTTTAATGGTTTAACAACTCATTTACATTTTCCTTACTTTTCTTAAAGCTGTTGCTGTCTCAGTATCCTCTATTAAAACATATACATTTAATTCAGTTATAGTAATAAATGTGCATTTCCTTTAATTTCAGCAAGGTGCATAGTTGATACATTTTAACACAAGCAAAGTTCACAAATACATTTTCAGCACAGCATCTGTGCAAATAAGTTTGATATACAAATGACATACAGATCTTGTATAAATCAGTTTGATATTCAAAGGACATATCATTCTTTACAAAACTCCAGCTGGCTATGGTGGCACTTGCCCATATTATCAGAGGCACCTGTCCAACAAAAAAAATATATATGCTCCATACATAGCTCTCCAATTCACCTATGTATCACTTTGACACACTTGATTTGGTCCAATTGGTCATACAACTTTATTCTGTTGCTGTCACCATCACTGGTGTGATGACTCTTCAAAGTCATGAAATTGTGTGTACAATTGTAAATTTATTTTGTGAAGAAGTGGATATCAATGATGCTCTAAAATGATCATGCTGCAAATTCCTGTATTCTTTCCCCTGTGTCTTTCACTTTGCTTGCCAACCCTATTTTCACTTCTGTCCTATCCACCCCTTTTTCACATATTTAATCTGGTCAAAAAATAGATTCACATACAACACACATGGCCAGAAATGGCCCTTGGGAAAGCCTTTATTTTATGCCATTAGCATTTGTAAAACAGTTGGCATAGTGCAACAATGCAGAGTGATGGTGAATGCAGTTTAACTTCTTATTGCAAAAGATGAAGATTTCAGCTGCAGTGGTCCAGTTACTTTTGTAAAAATGTGGTTAACTCCACTGTGCTATGGAAATACAGAGTAAAGACAGTAATGTCAAACAGTTAATGTAACAGTTGTTTGGCTGCTGGATATAATAACCTAGGAGTTCATGTATGGCATGTTGAGATAATTACCCCGTTTGTAGACTGATGTTTTTGCATAGTGTCATGGGTTCAAGTACAGCTGTAGGCCAAATTATTATTTCATGACATGTCATATTCCTAGCATATAGTTAACTGCAAACATCTGTGTTTCTCTTTGCTTACAACATTTTATTAACAGACATTTTGAATAGCACAACAAGGTATCCTTTGCAAAACCATTACAGCCCTAACAGGTAGACTTATTAAGACAATCTTACCTTGCTTTGAAGTAGGGTGGCACAGTGGCACAGAAAATATTGTTGTTGCTTTATAGCAATTGGTTCTGTGGCTTGAGTCTCAGTTGGGGTGCCTTCTGGGCAGAGTCTGCATGTCCTCCCTGTGTTCAGGTTGGTTTCCTTTGGGTGTTCTGGTTTCCTCCCACATCTCAAAGACATGAAGCAGGTGGACTGGACATAAGTATTAGTGTGTGCTGTAGAAGAACTACTGTGGCAGGGCTAGCCACCCAGCAGTGTAGACATTGGCTCTAGATGATTGTTATTGTTGAAGTGACATCTCGACCCCATGTACAAAAATGGGAAAAGAGGTTGTGGATGAATGGATCCTGCTTATGTTTTCCTGTTTGTTGCACTCTCCTACCCCTTATTTTTCACTATAACAAGCATTTTATTATAAAGAGCATGTAGAGTAATACACCATACAGTTCCTACATGCCCCACAAAAATGTAGTCTCTCTGCTTCTGTCTCTATCTCTCTGTTCATCTTTACTACTTTAGTAAGTTGTCACTATCCTTAAATTGTATTTAAATGGTGCAAAGTAGTAATTCCTTTGTGGCGTGATGAGATAATGCTTTTATATCCTGACAGTTTTTTTAATTACTTTCAAGGGTTCTAATCTAGGCATTAGCCAAATATTACTGACTGTTTTAGGTACATTAATTTATGTATACCTGTTGGTTTCACATTGTTATGAGCCACTAGTATCCTGCTTCTTTCATAAGGTAATTTGTCCCTGCCTCCATCCCACTGTATCGATGTATATTTTCCCTTCTGTGTCATTATTCTTCCACCTTTGCCTTTGCACAATGCCTGGTGCTGCTCACCAACTGCAACTAAGGCTAAATGGAAGTACACAGCTTATGGCAACATCTTATGAGATTTTTGCCTTAATCTGTATTACTTTGGTGCACTTCATACTGCTATACTAAGCTAAGTTTAATATTATTTTCAATAAGCTGTAGAGCTGAATGTACAGATTACAATTGTCAATAGAGTAATGAGGATGAATATATTAGTCTCATTTTGTAAAATCTGCTGTTATGTATAAACTTTCTGAAGTATGACTTGTTACATGAATAACTTAGATAATTCTCGGGTATTAATTTTTTTCTTGGAATGCTCTGAAAGTTCACATCAAGATGGATGCAAAAAATGTTTTTGAATGTTTTGTATGGCTCCTGTGCTTTAAATTATAACAGTAACACAATACAAGCATGTGCAGAAATGAAACACTGATGTGTTTTTATGTATGTATTGTGTATTCCTGTCACCAGCTGCCCAACTCCTCTCACCAATACTGTGTCATCCAATAAAAATCTTTAATTAAAAACTGCTTCCATAAGCCATGTTTCCACCAGCATTAATATGTTTCATCCCTAGTATGTTTCATAATACATCTGTAGCACGTATATAAGGATTGACTAAGTACAACTGTCATGATAAATGTGTAAATTATGAAACATGACCATAACACATATTGCTTCTGTATTCTAGCAGATTCACACATTTTGTATGTGTACAATGCTTCAAATTTGTGTGAAGGTTGGCACAGACTACCATCAACTACTGCTAATTCCCATTCTAAGTTCAACACTTAAGATATGATTATGCATGCACTAATACTTTGTCATCAGTACCACATCTGAGCTTGGCAGCACTGCCCTTCTGGCAGTGATTAAAAAAAAATAAATACAGCAAATAATTATTGGTTTAGGTTTCACAGTCTTTATATGTCTGTACAGAATTTTGACAAGTTATCTTCATTTCTTAATGATGTTGGCTCAGTTAATTTAGTTGGTTAATGTATGTCTGCTCTCCAGTGGTTATACTTGTAACTGTTTTACAGTTTTGGTTAACCTATTCCCACATAACCCATCACTGTTGTTTTGCAGTTCACTGTCCTATGTAAGAGGTATCTGTTTGTCTTGTCAATGCACATTGTGCAAGCATGAGACAATACAAGTGTGCAGTCATTCCAGAATGAAGTGGCAGGAAAGTTTGACTGATAATCAACTGTGAATTTCTTCGGCATCCCATACTGTGAAACAGGTATATGTCCCACACAGTAACACAATGTACTTGAATGACAGTATCTATATCTTACTATAGAATATGTAATTACATGGGACGATCACAGTGTTGTTAAATTGTCCTGTGCATACATATGCATTTGTCCCAAAACCTGTGATCCACAGTACCATCTGCTCCAAACCGTGGATTTTCAACAAGCAGAAATGTGCTTTTTCACATTATTGAATTCAGGTTTCTTCTGTGGCACTTGCAAGTAATACTGTGTTCTCTAGCTCTTGTAAATAAATAGGAAGGAGGTTCAGTGCTCAACATGGGAAACTTGTCAGTGTATGTGTATGACTCTTTATGCTGTATCCACTTCCCCTGAGAGTAATTTATTTAACTTTAAGCACATCTCCCTTATCCCACTTTTAACAGAGACATCCTCTCTGCAACACACTGATGAGATTATCCTGTCAAAAAAGCAGTCTGTCCTCTTAAGAATTAAACTTCTCTTGTGGCACTTGCGACTAAAGCTGTGCTCTGTAGATTGTATAACTGGATAAGTAGGAGGTTCAAAGCTCAATGTGGGAATCTTATTTGCATGGGGGAATGTGTAGAGTCAGGTGAGTATGTACATCAGCACAGCTGTGCCCAGTCAACTTCTACTCTGGAAGAACATTGTAAACTGCTAGATAACTCCATCATCCCCTTTTCTCACCTTTCACAAAAACATCTTCTCTGCAATACACTGATGAGGTCATTCTTTCTAAAGCATACTCTCAGATTTTAAAAGTTACACTTCTCCTGTTGTGTTTCTCTTTCTTACACTTTCTCTAGAATGTGTAATTAGATAGGCAGGAGTTGCAAATACAACTTCAGCTCTGTGTGTGACTGTATATAAATTCAGGGTTGGTTTACAAACATTTGCAGTGGCAACATTTACAACACCAGATGGATGTAAAAGTCATTTTACCAAACTCACACACATCTCCTTAGTGATACATTGCAGATGTCTTCCATGCATAGATGCTGTATGCCTCTCTTGTACACAGAATTATATTCTGGTGCTAGCTGATGATGATGTGCAGTATAGATTGTGTAACTAGATCGGTAGGTGGTTTGATCCCATCCTTGCCTAAGTAACGTGACTGTGATAACTGCCATATACAACTGGCGCTAACTCACAACCACCTTTAAGTATGCTTCCACTTGTGAGATTTTTTTACAGTAATGTAGTGTTAAACTAACAAATTCTAGCATCCCAGGGAAAAAAACTTTTTGGCAACACAGTGATTACATAATGATTACATAAATGCAGTATTTCACAGATATAGTGTGACTTCCTGTGGTGTGCAACTTTGAAACTGTGATTTGTACATTGTGAGTGCCCAGTTCGGGTTTGTGAAAGGCAGATCATGCCTCCTGAACCTGATTGACTTCTTTGAGGCAGTCACCGAAGCCGTGGATGAGGGTAAGGTGGATCACACAGCCTATCTTGACCTCGCCAAGGCTTTCAACACCATCCCCCATTCTGGAATTATAGCTAAACTGACTAAACTAGGTATAAATCCCTACGTCACAAGATGGGTTGCCAACTGACTCACTGACAGAACCCACACTGTAAAAGTTGCAGACTCCAAATCTGACCTCAAAGCAGTGACAAGTGGAGTACCACAGGGTTCCATCCTGGGACCTCTCCTGTTTGCTATCTACTTCTCTGAGGTACAGGCTAACACAGAAGGACTCTGGCTAATGAAGTTCGCAGATGACTGCAAACTAGGAGCCATAGTCAAGTCCCCAAATGATGCGGACATCCTATAGAAGGGCCTCACTGAGACAGATGCCTGGTGTCAGAGCCATGGCCTCAAGCTCAATGCCAAAAAGTGCAGTGTCATCCCCTTTGGTAAAAACTCAGTACCAATGAACTACCACATAGGCAGCAATCTACTTAACACCGAATGTGTGATAAGAGACCTTGGGACCCAGGTGGACAGTAGTCTCTCCTTTGATAGTCACATCACCACATTAGTCAGGAAGTCCTTCTACGTGGCACACCTCATCATAAAAGGATTCTCATCCAGGAAAAAAGAGGTCATTGTTTCCCTATACTCGTCACTCATTAGACCCATTATAGAGTACAACGCCCCTTTTGGAATGTACCTCACAAGACATCTGCAGCAGCTGGAAATGCCACAGAAGTACCTCACAAAGAATATTACTGGCCTCAAACAAATGCCCTACACTGACCGCCTCAAAAAACTCCAGCTTTACTCCGTAGCATATCGCCTACTCCAACATGATCTCTGCCTAACATATAAAGCTATGTCAAACCTGGAGCTGTTGGACATGCTACACCTAAGGAAATCCCAATCCCTCTGAGTTACATGCTCTAGGGGCATAAACCTTGTCACCACAATAAACAGGACATGCTGGAGGGATAGATTCTTGTCCCAGAGACTTTCTATACTCTGGAACAGGCTACCCATCTATGTCAAGCAGAGTTCTTCATTAGCATTCTTCAAGAAAAATCTTGATGAGTGGATGGGAAATAGGAAATACACCCCGGGGATCACTTCTGTGTCTCTGCAGGACAGTGGCACAGGAAAATAACTTTCTTGGGTGGAGTAAGCTATGGAACTTTGCTGGCTAGGCTTACATAGGCCCTTGGGCTGATAGCCTAGTACCTACCTATGAACCTATGAACCTTCATGGGTAGGATGTATGAGGCCAGCTGTGAGTGTGTCTTTCACATTCATACTGTGTAGACTACTCTTCAAGTACATATATGATGTGTAGCTGTACAGTGTCATTGTGTACTTTAACCACTTTTTAGCATAAATATCCAGCCAATAAACAATGGTGATGTCATCCATTTAACTGTGCACTGTCACAGTTGTACTGCAAAATGTCATGTTACACTTACAATGCAGGCACTAATCTGCACCTTGTAACTTATGTAGTTAGTTTAAATCCAGCCAATACCGCTCAGACCACATTGTTTCAGTCTTATTGTGACTACACATGTCACTAACTGTGTACACATATAGATGTTGATTCTTTTTACAAAAAGCTATGATAATTTCCTCACATAGCAATACTTTCATTCAGATTAATGATGACATGTGATTACATTTTCCTTACATAACATTGGTAGTAAGCATTCCTCTCTGGCAAGAGGGAATGAGACAAATATTCTGTATGTTGCTGTCTTAGTACAGAATTACAGACACAAATATCCCTTGCAGTAATACCATGATGTAATGCCTTGAAATACTGACATATCTCGCAAGTGTACTGACACTTCTGCTGTGGCACATTCATTATCTATCATATCACGTCTTTTCTGTAGTCAAATGCTCAAGTGATTAATACCCACATTCAGTGACTGTTAGCATTGTGTAACCTTATACTGTAAGGCATGAATGGCAGCTACCACAGTTACAAAGCACATATTTACAATGGGATAGGCCTTACCCATCCAATTTATCTCAAAGATGCAGTTTATGATACATATATATGAAGTAAGAAGTTAGTATAGGTGGAGTATTGTTTATGACACATACGTATGATGTAATAAGGTAGTATAGGTGGAGTATTGTTTATGACACATACGTATGATGTAATAAGGTAGTATAGGTGGAGTGTCACACTCGTATTAAGGCTCCCACTGTGATGCTTGTGGTTCATCCTCATGTCATTAGTCGGTAGACTTATATACCTTGCTGTTCAAATCCCAAAAAAAGGGGGCAACTATATATGGATGTACTGATGTTACACAAAAAACATTGTAACTAGTTGCTTGTACCCATTTTTTCATTTGATAATGATGCATAATCACAGGTTATGATTGCAAGGCAGTTAAATGGTTATTCAGGGCAAGTTCTTCTGTGAGTGCTCCTGTGGCATGTGCATTGAGTACTGGTTTGTAGAGCACACTTAAGCAGATAGAATAGGATTCATTTCTGGGACAGTGTGACTACTACACCATGGAAACATCTTCCTTGCCAAAGAAACATCAACATTGTACTGCTCACTGTTGTGTGGATAGTGGCATGTGTAGTGCCTTTTCAGCATTTTAACTAAATCAGATTGTTCAGATTATTATCTTAACTCCTTTCTTATTGCACACATTGATTTCATTTATTTGTGACGGCCTCCATTACTACATCCTGTGGCACATGCTATCGATATAAAGGTCTTTAGAGACCCTGGTATCATAGGCAGGGATTTGAATCTGATAACATCTGTCTGTCAGACATCAGTAGCTTACATACAGATGATAGTTATGGCACAGTCAGAGGGTCATCTTTTTCAGGTTATTCTCCAAAAGGCAGGGCACCTATAACCTTTATGATAGAAAATTGCTGTAAGCCCTCCATGGGTATTCTTTGTGACATAACTGATATGTGTAGTTCTGTGGCATCCATGTTTGCTATGCATCTCTTTGATATCTGTCCTGGCATGTGTTTGAAAATGACATGATGAAAATGTTTATTATGTCATTCATGGCTCTCAAGCATTAACTATTTCCAAAACAACTATGCTCTGTATTACATGTCTTCATCCAAACATGTCTTAATTACTACAACTGTTTTTGTCACTATACAGCTTAATGGTGGATAAGGGCTTCCATAAACATTTCTTTACTGTATTGCAGCTGCCAGACCATTGGAAGGTGTAATTGGTCCTCTGTTATGACGTTTTTGTGTGTTGGTGCTTTTGAATTGCTGTTATGTTACTGTTCCCTCTAGTTCCATGTGAACATACCCAGTATAATGATGTCTGAGATATGTGCAAATTACCAATAGAAAACTTGAAATCATGAAATGTCATCTTACCTGAGTTGTCATTTGTATGTTGAGTGCTATTATATTACCATATAGCATTTACATGACTATACAATGCATGCTTGTCTATTACATGTTTATTGGTGATAAACCCCTTTCCTATGGGAGCCAATAACAGTTATTTTTCAAAAACATGTCACTTTCTGATGTACATGGCCTGACAGCTGTGAGGTTCATTTGTTCTTGTGTATACATGCTGAGGTGGAGAATACAGCAGAGGTGCTGGCTTGCATACATGAATTCCCTGTATATGCATCTCATATGAAATAACTCCAGTCTATGTATTTATCCCATAATGTATCTGCTGTCCTTTCAGTTATCTCAACTCAGCATTTTAACATGCATATCACATTAACTCCTGTTTGTTATATTACAGCTTTACTCCCCTCTCACATCCTTAGCATGTCCATTTTTATTTAAGTACATAAGTCAGGCATAGGTTCATGGGTTCATAGGTAGGTACTAGGCAATTGGCAAGGGCTCATATAAGCCTAGCCAAAAGGTACCAAAAGGTACCCTGGCTTTTGCCACCCAAGAAAATGATTTTCCTGTGCCACTGTTGAGCAGAACCACAGAAGTGATCCCTGGAGTGAATTTCCTATCTCCCATCCAATCATCAAGATTTTTCTTGAAGAGTGCTAATGAGGAGCTAATGAGGAGCTTTGTTTGATATAGATAGGATTTCCTGACTACTGTGGCAATGTGATTATCAAAGGAGAGACTACTGTCTCGCATTGTCATTGAGATTATCATTACATTAATATGCATGATTAATTTTAGAAAGGTTTCTTTGACACTTCAGCACATTTGCTTGCAGTACCTGGGTACACTTTCCCTACTTCCTCTCTTCACTTAATTACTTCTGTGCAAGCAATGTTATTTGTGCACAATTCTCCCATTTCACTTCCACTGCTTCATAAGTCTTTCACTTTACTTTTCCTTAACATTTCTTGGCTACAACCCGTGCTTGTATATTAGGTTTACCTATAGGCAAGCTCTTTTGTTTACATTCTGTGCTCATGTTTGCAAGCACCTTGCCGTGCCAATTGCCACTATTGCTGCCTACAAAACAGTGCTTGTAAATGTGTAAGTACGATGTGCAGCATGCATATTCGATCTGCACTGCTGCTCATCATGCTAACAGGCTTAAATCTGTAGGCTTAGCAAGAATCCAGCATGACTGATAATGAATACCGGGGTTTGACTGGAGCCTTTTATCTGGCATTTTTCTATATTTTCTCCTAAAACGTATAGCAAGCCCATTTGATCATGTACCCTTATTTTGTTCTACCATTTAGAAAGAACACAGCAAGTTGTTGCCTGGTTCATACTTCTGTGCCACATGTTAATACCACAGAACTACAAAGCTGTAAAACATGCTCAGATGCTGTAAAAATATGATATGCTGTTGTAAAGAGCAGTACAGCTATCAAATTTCCTGCCCCTGCTTCCTGGCATTGCCATAGGCCACAGCAGTTCTTAAGTACTACATTCTACCATCAGAGTTACAGGTAAAAGGGAATGCTGCCACTGGCTGTAAATCAGAATCACACAGTACATGTTCCAAAATTGCAGTATCGAAAGTTCTACCCCTCTCTCATTGCATTACTATGTCAGAATCCAATCAGAGCACTACACTATATCATTACTGACTCATATAGCTGGTACATACTTGCATTTCTACCTCATCAGTGATGTTGCTGAAAACCATAAAGTTACCAAAGATATTCACCCACCATCAGGGAGTACTAACACCACTGGAGACAAAATATATTCTTTCCTCTTTCACAGATGGCATTCCTAAAGCTTACTTCATTTCCAAACCACTTAATTGTCATGGTCCTAATAAATCAACACAGACAACAAAAGACATTTGACAACCTTTATTGTAATGAAAATGAATAACAAACATCAAACTTTATTGAGCCACACAAATTAAACATTGCAACAAATAGGATAGTAAAAATAAGGGCAGCGCACCCACTCACTTTTGGCTAAGCAGCATCCCCCACTTGCTCACTTATCATAGTAATTATAAAGGCAGCATCCCCGCTCACTTTAATATCATCAGTTCCATAATTCCATTCCAAGTCATCCACCATCAATGCCAAATATCGTACTGAGGGGGACAAAAGAGGGTCAAGCCTGACCCTCTTCTCCGCCCTTCAAGCCACACCAAACGGGCAGGCTGGGAGGGCAACAAGACCACACCAAAATGTGCTTACTCATACCAGTTTCCCCTGCAAAACCCCCTAAGACCCACCCCTACACCTTACCTCACTTCCTCTCCCAGCTCCCAATTTAATTAATGTTTTCCTTCCCACTCCCTACCCTCACTACCTAACCTACCTATCTTCTTACATCCAGCTCCCTCCCCACTTTATTCATACCAAGGTCATCCCGTGACAAATTCGTCTGTTCCAAACTTCACTTCTCTCATCAGAATGAAGCTAAGATGCCAAACAGGGGGTCTTCCTGTCACTGTTGGAACATCTATAAATCAGAATGGAGAATGTGTACTACATGTTAATGTCGGAGAGTAATGTAGCTGTCCATCACATGCTTTGCCCTTATTATGTCACTGCTACATGTCTATGTGGAGTCTGCTAACATCAGAAAGTAGGAGAGCTGACAGGTTCTCTGGTTCTCTGATCCCCGTAATTTGTAATGCTGCAATTCAGAGTATTGTAAGAAATATTTACAGCATTATACTTTCCAGCAGTAGCACAGCTGTCACATGGGTGGTCTGTCTTTGCCAGCGGCACCACTTGCTAGTATCATGGAGTAGAACTGATGTCAGCTGTAAATATAATAAGACACAGGTAGCTATTAAAAAGTTATTGTCATATAAATGAGGAATACAGGTATCTCAAGGATATAATGAGGTGCAAGGTATGTACAAATTCAGTTTTGAGAGAGCAATAGCTTGCCTAACTCAAATTATGCAGTATTAAGCTCTTTGTTCAACTAAAGTGCAGTGTCATGCCTGTAACAAATCACAGTTCCCTTTTCATCTGGAATCTTCCAATATGTCTCCTTAACTTATACAAGACAATTACAACAGTTTTACGAGCAGTCCATGAGCAGTTCTTGCAATGGAGCCCTAGCTCTGCTTTTTATTAGATTTTACATGTGAGAAATTCCCAGTAAGTACATCGTAAGCTTTGACGTCTGTGCCCTAGGTCAGTTAGTAGAATCTGCTGTCTCCCCATTGGATGCTGCAAACTCAGGAATATTATGCTGTTAGAGATACAAAGAAAACCCCAGGAAACAAAGCAATTTCAGCAATATTGTTTCCTGGAAAAAATGATTCAAATCATGTTCATTTCACAACTGAGAAGTCTTTAATGTTATTAAACTTTTATGTTTGAGTTTCAGAAATATGACCAGTAGCATGCCCCTTAAGTACCAAAAATTCCTGATAGGGGACCACTTGTCAGTCCAGTCTACCAAATGAAAATTGTGTTCTGTAATGGTAATGCTTTCTCACCCAAAGTCAAAATATTTACCTGTAGCAATAAGAATGTCAGTAGAATACAATGAAATATGTAAAACATATATAAATCTTGTTTACAGATACATCAACTTTCTTTTTATAGTTACTCTTAAGTGATAAATCTGATGAACATTATGCCATTTTACCAATATAAACTTGTATTTATTTGCTTTATACATAGAAACGAGTGGGAATTTGTGCAGGGCACTACATTAAAGAACATTTTAGAACTGTAATGCATTTTTCTACAGTTATACGTAGTCTGCCAACTTACAGATCTAAAATGATATTTAACAAATGATTAGAAATTTGCTATGAAAGTTAAATCTTTTGGAGATATTAGCAACATCATCCAAAAATACACACTACTGAGCATATCGCCAGTACAAAGGAAATTTTCTAAAAATGTCAATGTTCCCCAAAACACTGATAAAAGTTTAGTAACTTAGTTTAGTGGAAAGTTCATTTGTCACATCTGTTACACATTTCCTCATTTTGAAGAGGAGAGTGTTTTGTGTCACTCAAATCTAAATCAAACCCTAAATCAAACTGAAGCTATGTGTTGCAAAAAGTACAATCAAAAAGTAAATCAAACAAGTAAACATCTGTTTTATTTAATTCTGATTCTTTAATTCCTTGTTATTTGGCTTTTTCATTGCTTCAAAGCTGTTCTTATATTTATTGTTACTGCTGCCAGACAGCCTTACAGATAACGTGAATTCAGACATTGGGCATTATAGAAGCATCCCACCATATCTGGTATTTGCAGCTGTTATGTTCAAGCCAGAAGACTTTCCCAATCATATCACTGGTACAGAGAATAAGAGAAGACCCATATAATGTATTCAGTCCTTTGCAATTTTTTTCTTTCTTTTTAGTCATGGCTAAGTTCCTAGCTTCTTTTCCAGAGAAACTATAGAAATGAACTCTACAGAGATAAACTCCACAGGTATAGCTCTCTAACATATAATAAACAATATGAAATACTTCAACATTGAAAGAAGTACTACTATATGGGTTCATTTTCTGTGTTGGCATTTTCAGGAGTTGCCTAATTACTTTACAGCAGTTTGGATGACAGAGTGCAGATTCCTGGTTGGATTACTCAGATTGCCCAAGCTTGTACATGATAGCTTGAGATGATGTTGCTCATCTTTTAGTGTTCATTTCTAAATAGGTCAAAATTCCAAGCACTTGCCTTACAGTTTCTTGTGGATGGTCTGAGTTTAGGGCACCTTGAGTGAAGAGTAAGCTAAGTTTTGCATTTCCTCTCAGTGCTTACCCTTCCCCAAGGTGCAGCATCACTAAAGTATTAAACTGAAAATAAGTAAAGGTATATGTAGGGATGAAGGGTCCATAAGAGTCTTTCCTCCCCAAAAAATGTCTTTTTATTATCTGTCACACTAATTAATAAAATGACAAATATGCTCTATGCTAATAGTGTATTCAAGCTGCATTTAAGGGTTATGTGAACAAGCTGCTATTATACAGTATTTGGTGACTTGTGTAGATGCAGTGGATTTTTTTTTCTGGTTGCTTTGCTATAGAAAACTAAATCACATAGAACAAATATATGAATTCTGCTGTCACTGCACTTTGTGATGTAAATGGGTTCTTCTTTTCAGCCTTAAACTACCACATTTGAATTGAGAGTCACAGAATAAGGAGCATTGTACTATGACTATGCATGAATGAGTGCATATGTGATGCTTTCTCTACGATTATTTGAATAACTAGAAACTGAAAGGATGTGTCCAGGGAGATGCAGTTAGAAGTGTAAAAATACTAAGCTGTGATGGCTAATCAGAAGCAGCACAGAAGCACTCTAAAATGCAGGTCCTTAACTGCTTAATGTATAATAGCTGGATTACAAAAATGTTGTTTCGGGGTATGTTTAGAACCTTGTTCTTTGGACTAACAGGGGTTTAAAAGTGAGCCCTAAAATATTTGCTGCACTGATCAGGCGTTTAGTCTAGCATGTTGGCTGCTTTCATATATCTATTATAAAATACACTAAGAAAAAACAGCAAAAGTCCACACTGTAATAATCCACAAAAAATAACGTCCACTGTACTGTGTGCTAGAATCCACTGAGGCAACTGAATAATCCAAAAATGGATTTTATTAACCACAATATTTTAAAAATAACAAAATGTTAAGCGCTTTCATCTAATTCAATAGACTTCATCAGAACTGGTTCTGATGGAGAACAGGTTCTGATGAAGTCTATTGAATTAGATGAAAGTGCTTAACATTTTGTTATTTTTAAAATATTGTGGTTAATAAAATTCATTTTTGGATTATTCAGTTGCCTCAGTGGATCTATTATAAAATGGTAGACCACTGATGTCTAAGGTGGTAGTTATGAGAAAGTTAATACCTGCTTCTTCATTTATTCTGTATTCTCTATCAATCTGCATTATATAAGATAATGACTCGGTGTTAATGCCAACTTAGCATTTTGTATTTATGTATGTTTGGTCAGTTGTACTTATTGATCATTTTGAAAAGAAAGGAAAATTTAGCAACGCTGTATGACAGATACTATGAAACAGATGTCTGTGTGTTTGTGTGTGTGCGTGTGTGTGTGTGTGTGTGTGTGTGTGTGTGTGTGTGTGCGTGTGTGCATGCATGTGCGTGTGTGCGTGTGTGCGTGTGTCTGTATGTGCATATCCTGTTTGCCACACACACGCAGACACACATATATACACAACACACACACACACACACATCTGTTACACACAGACACACTCTCTCTTTCTCAGATATAAACTTCAGAATGGCAGCATCCGGCATGTAGTTTGATAATGCAGTTTATTTTGTGTCCTGGCCAACAGCAAGCAAGCCGGCTTTGCCACTAAGCAGAGCCTGTTATGTTCCTAACTAGTGTAACCAAGGACCATCAATTTAAATTGTAAAAAGTGGGTACAGAAAAATCAAATGGCCAGTCAGTAGCACTGGCAACTCAACCACAGAAAAAGGCATAAGAATAGTCACATAGTGATGGATTTACAAAATACAAAAAAAAAATTACAATCTGCAACTGACATACAGAACTAACTAGATCACAAGCAAATAGATACAAACCATAAGGTGCATTACAAAACTGTGTGCAAAATAATAGGTATGTTCCCCTTATACACATTAATATGAAGAGAGTGAGTAAGAAGAAGCAAAATAATAAATGCTACTGCCAAAAAGAGTGCCAATATAGTCTAAATGGATTAATTTAGATTTGGTGGATATATGGCACTTAAGTTTATGATCCATTTGTAACCATCATCATTTGTTAAAAACATGGAGTATCAAGCTAATAAAACAAACAATAGCAGTAAAAATAAAACTAGCATTTGCACGTACAGTTTTACGCTCTACCAAACCACTGCATTTATGATTGCATCTTAAATCCCTCAAATGGAGAGAAATCTTCTGTATGAAAGAACAGGATGCCTAGCTTATTTAAAAAGTACCCCATTTACAGGCCACCCAATAAAATACACATTTAGTGCAAGTCATCAGTTCACAAATATCAAACAGCATATGTGTGCTTTCAGAAGTAAAAATCTTCATTTTACATATGAAGTTGCAGAAAGAATTATGCCCAAATGAATAAGATCTCTTGGGCTTACTGCCCAAGAGAATTTATAATTTTTTTACATTCTCAAAACATGAAAGGTGTTGTCCAATATTTCTATTTTTTCTGTGCATAGAAATGCAATTTTCAGCAAGCAGGTTACAGCAATACATGAGATAACAAGATGGGCCAAAATGTATTAATTTTATACTATTGAAAATATTGCTGCCAAAAGTGGTGATGTGTCTGGTTAGTAACTAGTGGCGTATCTTGTCTTCTATTCTTATAGGTTCATAGGTTCATAGGCATGTACTAGACTAATGACCACTGGCAATTTTTTAAGCCTAGCTATGCATCCCAAATCACTAAGATGTTCTGGTACCCTTGGTAAATGTAAGCAGGGGCTTAGGCGTTGAACCATTTTCAGGCTGCCTATGTCCATTACAGACATAAGTGCCAAACCATGGATGCATTTCCATTTTCCCTTTCATTTGCCCAAGTTACACTTGAATTAGGTTAGGGAGGAACTCTGCTTCACATGGATGGGGAGCCTGTTCTATAGATGGGGTAGTATCTAGGATACATACCTGTCTCTCTAGCAGGTTCCATTTATATCACAGACAAGGTTTAAGTCTTTAGAAGAGGTATATATATATATATATATATATATATATATATATATATATATATATATATATATATATATTGCTATTTGTTTTGTGGGAAATGTAGGAGGCCCATGAGGGTGGGATCTAACAATGCCTTGCATGCCAGGCATATATCTCCTGTCAATAATCTGTAGGAGACAGAATACAGGGATAGGGCCTTGAGGCAGTCTGCATAGGACATATTATTTATTTCCTGCATTCTTTTAGTGAGGAACCTCCGCGGACATTCTAATTGTTGGATGTGTCTGGTTAGGTACATACCAAAGGAGGCATTGTACTCAATGACAGGTCTGATGAATGGTGAATGCAGTTGAACAATGCCTTCCTTGGACCCAGATGGTGTACCTTTGCTTATGGATAGCATACCTTTGTTTATAAGTTGCACAACACTTAATAATTTTCTCACTACTGCAGATACATCATGGTCAAAGGTTAGATTACTGTCTAAGAGTGTCTCCAAGTCCCTGACTACTGGATTGACTCTTAGGGGTGTGTTGTCAATATGATAGTTATAAGGGTGGATGACTTTCTGAAGGATACTGTCTCTCTCTTTCCCATGTATGCACCATGTTGTACATCGCACAGTGAATACCTTCCAGCACTCATTGTTTCTGTAGCAGTTGCAGGTTTTACATGCTCAAGTTGCTAGCCCAAGGCCCAACCCTCCTCAGAGGGTACACTGCATGCATCCACACGCACTCACACCCAGGGCCAGTTTAGAGTGTCCAGTCCACCTACTGCATGTCTTTGGAATATGGGAGGAAATCAGAGCACCCAGAGGATACCCACACAAATGCAGGGAGGACATGCAGACTCAGCACAAAAGGCACCCCAGCCAAGAATCGAATCAGAGTACCTCTTGCTATGAGGTGACAATGCTAACTGCTAAACCACTGTGATGCCCCTCTGAAGGATACTACTATGCATTTATTGGCATTTCGTTGTGGTCCATTGGCTATGATGCAAGTTATGTGTCTGTATCAGCCCTTCCTGAAGAGCATTACTGTTGTGGGAATTCTATGACTGCTTATAATTTGTAATCATCTGCAAATTTGGTCAACCAGAGCCCCTTGATGTTGGCCTTGACTTCAGAGAAGTAGAAGCCAAAAAGGAGAAGACCCAGAACCAATTCCTAAGGCACTCCACTTGTGACTGACCTCTTTGTTGAGGTGGACTGCCACATTCTAACTTCCTGGATCCTGTCTGTGAGCCAGCTCATTATCCACTGCATGAAATGAGGGTTTATACCTAACCTCTTGAGATTTTCAACAATGCCTGAGTGCTGTACTGAGTCAAATGCCTTGGCCAGGTCAGGATAGGCAGTGTGAATCATTTTGCCCTCATCCATTGCTTTGGCGACCTTCTCAAAGAACCCCTCCAACTTGAGTAGGAATGACCTGGGGTTGATAAAACCAAACTGGGCTGGCTCCAGTGTCTGGAGGTTTCCTGTGATATTATTGACCAACTCCATGATAATCCTTTCCATGACTTTACATATGAGACTAGTGAGACTTATGGGTGTGTAGTTTCCAGGCCATAGACCTGGCCTTTTTAATAAGATTGCTGTCATAGTTACTCATCCGAAACCTATTAGCCAAGTCATTGGCCTGTTGACTAAACTCTTCTTTGTTGTTACAAATATGACTAACCCTCAATAAGTGTGAATATGGAGTGCTGTTAATGATACATTCGGGGTGACATAGGCTCATAGGTTCAAAGGTGGTACTGGGCTATTGACCCAAAGGTCTTTATAAGCCTAGCTGTATGTGCCCAGTATAATACTAGAGAAATCCAATATAAAGGATCTCACCTAAACTCAAGATCTTAGTTAGCAACAACTGCCCATATCTAGGAGGGTCATAGGTGAAATCCCTGGCAAGAATTTATGGTTTCCCATCCAGTCATCCAGGCTACACTTAAACAGAGTCATAGAGGGGCTTGGTTTGAAGTGAAATGGTAGTCTATTCCAGATGGGTGGCAACCTCTAAGAGACATATCTGTCTCTCCAGCAAGTCCTATTTATGTTGCAAGCTAAGTTAAGGTCCCTGGAATAGTTGACCCTTGTCTCATTTGACTTGCGGATGTGCAGCATTTCCATTAGGCTTAGATCTGAGATTGCTCTGTAGACCAGGCACAAGTCTCCTCTAAGGAGTCTGTATGCTACTGAATTCAGTCTGTCAGTGTATGATGTATGCTGGAAACCCCAAATTTTTTTGGTTAGAAATCTCTGAGGTCTCTCAAATTGCTGCAGGTGCCTGGTAAAGTACATACCAAAGGGAGCATTGTACTCAAATATTGGCCTGTTGAGGGTTGAGTATAAGATCATAGGATCATAGGATCATAGGAAGTTACTAGGCTAATGGCCCTAGGGCCCTTACAAGCCTAGCCAAGTTCTACCCTTATTTCCATGATCAGCACCTATTGCCCCTGTCCAAGAGGGACACAGGTAGAACCCCGGGGATGAATTTACAGTTACCCATCCAATTGTCCAGACTGCATTTGAAGAGGACCAATGAGGTACTCTGTTTCACATAAAGTGGGAGTCTATTCCAAAGGCGTGGTAACCTCTGGGAGACAAATCTGTCCCTCCAGCAGGTTCTATTAATGTCACATACCAGGTTAAGGTTTTTAGAGTGAGTAATCCGTGTACCATTTGAGCTACGGATATGTAGCATTTTCAGTAAAGCAGAGTCAGAGATCACCTTATATTGAAGGCAGAGATTGCCCCTGAGTAGTCTGAATGAAACAGAATAAAGTGACAGTGATTTCAGTTCAGATGATCCACATAGGACCAATGCTGAAGACCTTAAATTTTCCTGATGAGGAACCTTTGTGGTCTCTCCAATTGCTGTAGGTGCTTGGAAAAGTACATACCAAAAGGGGCATTGTACTCAATTATTGGTCTGATGAGGGAAGAGTACAGGGAGGTTATAACTTCTTTTTTTCTGGAAGCAATGCCCTTACTTATGACATGAGCAATACAGAATGCCCTTCTTGCCACTGTGGAGACATGGTGATCAAGGGAGGGTTGCTGTCAACCTGTGTACCCACATCTCTCACCACTGAGTGCATACTTAGGGTGTTGTTATTGATGTGGAGGTTAGCAGGAACATCACTCTTACTGAAAGGGATGATAATACATTTTTTTGCATTGAGTTTAAGCCCATGACTTTGGCACCAGTCATTTGTTTATGTATGACCTCTTTGTGTATGTCCTCTTTCGCTCTTGAGGCAATGCCTTTGCTAATGAGATGTGTGACATAGAATCCCTTCCTTACTACAGTAGGCACATGGTGGTCAAAGTTTAGGCTACAGTCAACTTGTGTTCCCAAGTCTCTCACTACTGAGTTGTTATTTAGGGAATTATTATTTATATGAAGGTAATGATAATGCATTTTTTGCATTGAGTTTGAGTCCATGGCTTTGGCACCAATTTTTGATTTCTGTAAGTTCCTCTTGAAGTATATTGACATCATTTGGGGATTCAATTATTGCACCTAATTTGCAGTCATCATCAAACTTAGTCAGTCACAGCCTCTCTGCTCTAGCCTGAACTTCTCAGAAGTATATTCCAAATAATAGTGGGTCCATGCTAGCACAGAACCCTATGGAACCCCACTAGTGACAGGTCTGCTGGTTGAGATAAAGTCCAAAACTCTGACTGAGTGTGATCTGTCAGTGAGACAGTTAGCAACCCACCTGATGACATAAGGGTTGATATTCAACTGGGAGAGTTTATCAATGTTGCCCGAATGTGGGATTGTGTTGATGGCCTTGGCTACTTCAAGGTAGGCTATATGCAGAAATTTGCCTTCATCCGTGGCTCTTGTGACATTTTTGAAGAACCCCACCAGGTTTAACAAGCATGACCTGCCTTTGACAAAATGAAACTGTGTTGAATCAAGGGTTTTGAGATCACTTATATCCTTATTTATAAGGTCCATGAGGATTCCTTCTATGGCCTTACAGATACGGCTGGTTAAGCTTATGGGTCTGTTAGTTCCTATGGTCTGTTGCTGTACCCCCTTTATCAAGGGGGATGATAGTTACTGTTTTCCACTCAGCAGGGACAAAGCCAGTACTCAGGCTGTGGTTGAAGAGAGTACCTAATGGAGTTGCTAATTCATGTTTTAGGCCATTTAAAATGCAACCTGGGATGCTATCCAGTCCCATAGAGGCTGTGTTTTTGGCCTTGGAAAGAGCATTAATGACTTGCTTTTTGGAGATGCAATGTAGAGGAGATATAGAGGGAATGCTTTGTGGAATTTTTGGAGGGAACAGGGGGTGAAATATTTGCCAAACCTGTCAGCTAATAGGTTAGCAATTTTCATAGGATCAGTGTGTATGGCACTATCCACAGCTAGTTCAGCACATGTCTGGGTCCTACCTTTTAGGTTACAGATATAGTTAAAGAATGCCTTATGGTTATCCTTAACTATGGTTGCTATTTTTTTTAAGTTGTCCTTAGAGGATTTTACAAGCTGTCTTATTTGTTTGTTCAAACAGAGGTGGGTGTTCTTCCAGTGCGGAGACCTCTCTTTTTTATTCTTAGACAGCAACTCCTTCCTCTTGCTGTATGACTTATTAACACTAGATGTCCACCAGGGAGGCTTATATTTTCTTGAGGATCTTGTTTTGATCCTATCAGGTACAGCTGTGTCAATGCATTTGTATAAGTGTTTGTAGAGGTAATTTGTGTATACCTTAGTATAATTAGCTTTGGTGAAAATTTTTAGCCTGATTTCACCTAAGAGGGGTCTAGGTGTTATAGCTATTTCAAATGTGGCTGATTTGTGATCAGATTTAACCAGTGAGGGTCCTATACTTGCGGTGGTGCAATGGTCACCCATGTTGGTGAGGACCAGGTCTAGAATATTTGAGCCCCTTGTGGAGTTCCATACTATTTGTTCCTGGCCATTAGTGTTAACAAATCCAGAAACCTTTGTATGAGCATTTTAGTACTCATATAAGTTTCCCAGTCAATGTCGGGATAGTTAAAATCACCCGTGACAAGACACTCCTTTTTCTTTGGCTCTTACACACTAATTATGTGGTCTGAAAGTGTGGAAAGCATTGTAGCCTTACAAGGCCAGGGTACTCTTTGCAGCCTTAAACTAAGTTTCTGTGACTGCATAGATGTTAACATCCTCCAGGAAGAGGAGTGCTTCCAGAGAGTGCAGTTTCTGATTTAAACTCCTAGTGTTTAGCAGCATAACCTTTAATTTATTTGGGAATGATATTTTCACATCAGAAATTGTGTTCTTGAGACCTTGACTAAAAAAGCACTATGGGGGAGGCAAGTGCCTTAACCAGTAACCAAAAGCCTAGAGGTGACAGGTGAAGACCATCTCTGGCAAAGCAGCCTGGTCTATCAACCATGTCATCTTAGACCAACAGGAACTGGATCCCCTCAGAATGACACCAGAATCTAAGTCAATTGTTGAAATCAATCATTTTTTGTTTATACTGTGGTATTATCCTAAGTGAGAGTAAAATTTTGTTCAAGGCTAGGGACATACTTGCCAGGGACACATATTCGTAGAGCTCAATCGTGTCTCTCTTCATATATTCCAGTGAGGTACGTCTCAAGTCATCACACCAACATGAGCTATGATGATGTCATAATGGTACTTGTTGAGAGACTTGAGTGAATGTGTGATCTGATGGATCCTGAATCCCAAGAGACAGCTGACTGTAACCTTCTCTGTGTCCAGCCTGGGGAGTGGAACATCTGTGTCTCTCACAATGGAGTCATCTATGACTAAAAAATTTGGTTTTGATCTGCTTTGCCTGTGGGGCTTATTTGGTGAGACACTGGTGCTTGTGTTTTTATGTGTGTTGAGTGGTGTAGGTGCTGTATTAGGTGTAGCATGTTTGTGTTTGAAAGGTTTCTAGTATTTAGATAGGTTTCTGGAAAGTATGTAGTATGTGAGCTGACAACCTGTTCAATGTTTCTGTTCTGTGCGCAAGAGAGCAAGGATTTCAGATTCTTAGTGTAGATGCATCTGTCACAAATTGTACTTGGTGATTTAGCAGTAGAGGGTTGTCAGTGTATGTGAGGCAGTTGCTACACTGCCTCAGGATACCCATATCAGTCAGGATGGTAGGAGAAATGGAGGGAAACTGGCCATCCATAATGCTAGGTTAAATCCTGTTTTCATAGTGGGGAGAAAAAATGGAGGGTGTGGTATAAATGGGTGCTCTAAACAGGATCAGTACTAATACGGTTCTCTATAAAGGGTCTATACTAGTGGGGATTCTCTAAATGGCATGAGAGACTATTGTAGATTTGATGGTTTGAGGACTGTTTAAGGGGTAAAAGTGCAGTTGATGTGTTCTCTGAGCAGCTAAGTGCAGTTTAAGGACTTCTCAGCCAGATCGCAGGAAGTTACTAAGGAAAAATTAATCTCCTGAATTTTTGCATCTGTAATGAGCAATGGTCACCCCCACTATGCAGTAGTGTGCTGTGGTGCAGGGAGGTGCACTATGCATAAACATATGAATACAGCAAACAGTGGCTGGTGATCCAACTCTCTGGGGCTGTGTTAAAATAAGTGCAGATCCGTGCAATTTGGGGCTTATGTAGCAACAGTGAACAAACTGAATTAAACAATTTAACCAATAAAAAAGCTCAAAAGAGAGCCCTGTGCTAGCAAACGTCCTAAGTGCACTCCTGCCACAAGGGTGCAGGAGGGCCCTCTCCAACAAAAGATAGCCTGGTTTAGTGCTCAATTTAACAAACAAAACCAGATTTAGCAGGTCTGAATCTAGTCTATGATACAGCAGACAAAAAAGTGCAACAAATCAGGAAGAACAGTTTTAAAAATCAGCAATATAGAAAAAATGCAGTTTAAAAGTGCAAAATACAGTATAAAATTGTTCTTATGGTTAGCAGAATGAAACGGATTCCTTGGATTGCACAGATGAATACAGCAGAGCAGTGGCTGGTCGAATAACTCTGTGAGACACCTAGATGCAAAAAGAAGAAAGTTTCTAGAAAAACATTCTTATATAAAGTGATGTCATAAGTGCACCATCAATGAATTTTATCACTGCATCTAGATGGTGAATCATAAATAAACTGTCCCAGTGATTCATTAACAGCATGCACTTGTGACAAATAACACTAACTGTTTTGAACTGAATGAGGGACAAACCTACCCCAAATGATGGACATATCCAGAAATAATCATGGACAACCAGGAATACTTTTTAATTGTTAGTGCTATTAAATTAAGATATTGACAGCATAAGACACAGTGAATTAATATACATTTTCAGAAGTAAAAGAAGCATACTCCACCAAGAAAATTCACCACCTTTCTCCAAAGGGCACACATTACTACAAGGGATTAAGAGCGACATACTTAAGGAGACTTTCTCAGTCTGTTGCAATGGTTATGTCTCCCCTAAAATGTATTATGTGGCCCAAAATATTTTAACTCTGTTACTGTTTACAGTAGTGTGTAACTGCATGCCACCACCTGTTGGGTAAGCCACTTCTGTCTTGTCACTATTGTCTTCCACAATTATATTGCCAGATTCGAACATCTGTCTATGTCCACAATATAGAGAACCACATATTACTACCCAATATCTGAGTTGTTTGGCTTTTGCTATATACCTACAATCAACTGCATTACTAGCTGAGTTAAGTAAAAACTTGCAGTGTTAAATATTGTACTGCTTTTTATTTTTCTGTCTATTTAATTGTTTCATTGAATATTGTGGTATGTGTTTCTCTGTCGTTATTTATTTTTCTATTTAATTGTTCCATAGAATACTGTGGTCTATCTCTCTCTCTCTCTCTCTCTCTCTGCAGTTAGTTTCCCACCCTCCCTCCTTGTTCTTGTTCTGGTATTAACCTTGGTGGCTTTGTAATTGCCTGCCCCCTGTAAATTTGTTTGAACACTCCTCCTGGGTCTATCTCATTTGCACACTCAACCGAGTACAGTGAGATCATATTTTGACTTCAGACACTCCTACCAGTCCCATCTGTTCAGCTCTGTCCCAGCTATATTCCAGTCTAGTGTCACTAGCTCATTCTACCTAATACAGAGAGAACATTTGTGAAGGGCAAGCCACTTAGGTCCTTAATTTTGAATTATCTTCTGTTTCTTCTTTCTCCCTTCCCACTTTCAAAATATATATATATTTCTAAGCTTGTTTCCTGCCTTTCCTGGAACTAGTCTAGTCCAGATACAGATTTGCTGTAACCAGGACTGTTTGTAAGCTTCTGAACCCCCCCAAGCCTTTCTGTGTTGAGGGGAAGCCTTCTAGCTTATCAGTGGGAGTGGTAAGCACTAGGTAGCCTATCTACCACAAGAGTGGTTTCTGACCCAGAAATTGTAGTCTATTGGCCGTTTGGCAGTTTTTCCATCTCTTTCAACTTTCTGGTTTAAAAGCCTGTGTTTGCACTTGTTTCCCACCTTTCCTGTAACTAGTCTAGTCCAGATACAGATTTGCTGCATCCAGGACTGTTTGTAAGCTTCTGAGCCCCCCAAGCCTTTCTGTGTTGGAGGGAAGCATTCTAGCTTATCAGTGGGAGTGGTAAACACTAGGTAGCCTATCTACCACAAGACCTAGGTACAGATTCTTAGTTTTAGCACTTGAATTTGCTTATTCGTGCTCAGCACTTGTTCAGAACTTGCTGTTAGCACTAAATAAGCTACAAATTACTACACCACTCAGCCTTCCTCTTTACCTAGAGGAAAACAGTTTTTGTACTTAATTTCCTCACTTGCTTAGAGAAAAACAGCTCTTACACTCACTTTCCTCACTTGTCTAGAGGAAAGTAGTTTTTTTATTCAGGCATGTCCAAGGGTCAGCTCCCAGTGTTCTCTCCTGTCTATCTGATGAATATGGGCATCTTGGGGCAATGTAGCAATTGCCTCATGTACACAGACAACCCTATCCTCCTACCACCCAACACCACAATCTGTGAGAGATGCACCTATCTATCCAAACTAGAGGTAAAGCTCTCTCCAACCAAGACTGAACTTGGCGGTCAAGAGGAGAAAGCAAACATTTGTACCACACCATACTCATCACATAGTCCCAGTAAACCTACACCACCAAATTCCACACATAGAAACACAAAAACATTCACAGAGGCTCTCAATAATAATCTGCTCAAGCAACAAGACACCTCAAAATCAGAAATGCAAGCAACCTCCACCTCCCAACACAATCCAAATGACACATAGCCCACAGACTTAGTGTGCCAATAAACCACAGCCCATAAGGCAAAACAACGTACCAAACACACTAGTCATAGGTGACTCTATAGTCAGGCACACTGATGTCCCACTCATCAGGCTAAACAAGTAGAAGGTTACTGTCAGCTGCCTGTGAGGTGCCAGGATCTGCCACATAACCCACACACTCAGGTCATGCCACAACAAGTACAAATATGACTCTGTCATTGTCCATGTTAGTGTGAACAACCTGAGAAGTACCTCCCTGGACTACATGACAAGAGACATGGAAGAGCTCTCCGATCTTGTAGCCCCAGCAGGTATGACCCTAGCCCTGAGTAGCATCCTGCCATCACCCAGAATGATACCGCAGTACAAGGACAAAATGATTGACTTCAACAATTGGCTAAGCTTCTGGTGTTCTTCTAAGGGGATCCAGTATCTGTCTGCCTGGGATGACATGGTCAACAGACCACGATGCCTTGCCAGAGATGGCCTGCACCTGTCACCCCTGGGATTCCAGATACTGGCTAAGGGTCTTGCCGCCCCTATAGTGCCTTTTTAGGCAAGGTTCAAATGACAAATTCACCACTGTAACAGGAACAGGCAAGCAAAAACTGAGGGTAATGCTACTCAGTGCTAGAAGTCTAAATCTCAAAATGCACTCACTCGAGGCACTCCTTAAAATGGAGAACACTGATATCTGTGCAGTGGCTGAGACCTGGTTCAAGTCTCTAGAGAGCACCCCTGCATTACCAGGCTATAACTCATACCACACTTTTCTGCCATCTAACCTGGACCAGAACACCAAAGGCAGAGGTGTGTCCATATTCACAAAGGATATCCACACCTCCAGGCTAGTTGCACAGCATAATGCATCTAAAGTTATCCAAGTGCAACAAACTCTGGGTAAAACTGTAATCCAAATTGTAGCTTGCTACAGATCCCCCACCATACCCCAGGATTCCCACTCCTCTTTTCTTGATATACTGGAAAATATTTGGGTTCAACCAAACACCCTAATAATGGGAAATTTCAACTACCCAACCATTAACTGGGAAAACTATTCATGTACCAACCACTTCACTCAACGCTTTCTGGAATTCATAAATTCCAATGACCTGGATCAACTTATCCACACCTCCACCAGGGGCAACAATATCCTAGACCTAGTCATTACCAACATGAGTGACCAGTGTTCCACACCTGGAGTCAACTCCTCATTGGTCAGATCTGACCATAAGCTAATTACCCTAGATATCTGCATCCCGCCCCCACCCACCATTAAGGAAACCATGGTAAAAAATGTCTCCAAAGCCAACTTTATGCTTCTTAAGTCAGACGTGGTGAACTTCATGACACCCATGCAGATGGACAATACAGTTACGACTGCTGAATCCTACACAAATGCACTCTATAAGCACTTACATGAGTGCATGGATCATGCTATCCCAAACAGAACCAAGATGCTATCCTCCAAAAAAAGGAAGCCAATCTGGTGGTCCCCTGCCATAAACAAACTCTTCAACAGAAGGAAGAAACTGTTGCAAAAGAGAGTAAAATCCCATGAGTGGAGGAGCTCCCTGGTCAGCCTCAGTAAGAAGCTGAGATCCCTTATAAGATCCTCCAAAGCTAGCTACAAAAACAAAATTGCCACTGATTCTAAGGGCAACCACAAAGCATTCTATAGCTACGTCAAGAATCTCAATGGCAACACCCAGATGTGCTCTGAGTTACAGCACAACAGCACAAAAATTACAGAACCAACTGATATTGCCAACATCCTGGCAGATATGTTCAGTGCTAACTTAGCCCCCCTCTAACCCCCTAAAGGGCCCATATCAATACAGGAATGCAGGTAAAAGCTGCACTCTCTAAAACCAAAAATACAACATCCATGGGACCAGACAACATCCCAGGCTGTGTTTTACATGAACTTCAGAACAAACTGGCTCCATACCTAAGCACCATGTTCAATAATAGTCTCACATCAAGCTTTGTGCCCACTGAATGGGGCACATCAACAGTTATCCCACTCCACAAAGGGGGAGTCACCACTGATCCTGGGAACTATCAGCCTATTAGCCTGATGAGCCTGGTCTGCAAGGCCATGGAACGTATCATCGTGGAACACATAAACAAAGACATTGGTAACCTCCAAACTCTGGATCCCACCCAGTTTGGGTTTGTGAAAGGCAGATCATACCTTCTGAACCTGATTGACTTCTTTGAGGCAATCACCAAAGCCGTAGACAAGGGTAAGGTAGTTCATACAGCCTATTTTGACCTTGCCAAGGCTTTCAACACCATCCCCCATTCTGGAATTATAGCTAAACTCACTAAACTAGATGTAAATCCCTACATCACAAGAAGGATTGTCAACTGGCTCACTGACAGAACCCACACTGTAAAAGTTGCAGACTCCAAATCTGACTTCAAACCAGTGACAAGTGGAGTACCACATTGTTCAGTCCTGGGACCTCTCCTGTTTGTTATCTACTTCTCTGAAGTACAGGGTAACACAGAAGGCCTCTGGCTAATGAAGTTCGTAGATGACTGAAAACTAGGAGCCATAGTTGAGTCCCCAAATGATGTGGACATCCTACAGAAAGGCCTCACTGAAACAGATGCCTGGTGTCAGAGGCACGGCCTCAAGCTCAATGCCGAAAAGTGCATTGTCATCCCCTATGGTGAAAACTTTGTACCCATGAACTACCACATAAACAGCAGTCTACTTACCGCCGAATGCGTGATAAGAGACCTTGGGACCCAGGTGGACAGTAGTCTCTCCTTTGGTAATTACATTGTCACAGTTGTCAGGAAATCCTTCTATGTGGAACACCTCATCACAAAAGGGTTCTCATCCAGGAATAAAGAGGTCATTGTTCCCCTCTACTCGGCACTCATTAGACCCATTATAGAGTACAACGCCCTTTTGGAATGTACCTCACAAGACATCTGTAGCAGCTGGAAAGGCCACAGAAGTACCTCACAAAGAGGATTACTGGCCTCAAACAGATGCCCTACACTAACCATCTCAAAAAACTCCAGCTTTACTTTGTAGCATATCGCCTACTTTGAGGAAATCTCTCCCTAGCATATAAAGCTATGTTAAAACCAGAGCTGTTGGACATGCTACACCTAAAGAAATCCCAATCCCTCTGAGCTGCACACTCTAGGGACCTAAAAGTTGTCACCACAATAAACAGGACATGGTGGAGGGATAGATTCCTGTTCCAGAGACTTCCTATACTCTGGAACAAGCTACCTATCTATGTCAAGCAAAGTTTCTCATTAGCACTCATCAAGAAAAACCTTGATGAGTGGATGAGAAATAGGAAATACACCCTGAAGATCACTTCTGTGGCTCTGCTCGACAGGGGCACAGGAAATGAACTTTCTTGGGTGGCGTAAGCCAGGGAACCTTGTTGGCTAGGATTACTTAGGCCCTTGGGCCGATAGTCTAGTACCTGCCTATGAACCTATGAACTGCTACTGCCATGGAAAAGACCATTATTAGGGTTGTCATAAAGCACACACTAGAATGGATGACTTCATTAATGTGTTTGAAACTATATGGCTCATAAAATGTGTTTGATTTATCAAAATGATATAGCCATGTAATTGTTCACTCTGTATTGATTTATCCACATCACATGTGTTGTTGAACCCATAGCTACACAATTCAAATCAGTGGTTATACAACCACAGTAGCTGGGAATAGCTTGAACCACTACCTATGTTTACATGCTAAAAAGCTATGCATTAACTGTTTCTGCCACAGGATTCTTTAACATATATTTGTCAGAAAGCACATACTTCAAAGTCTGACTTAAATATTGTTTTGCAATAGTCATGTATCTCATCAAATAAATTTTGAGGGATCAAAATCCTTTAGCCATATTACTGTTTATACACGCATGAGTCAACCACATCAGTATCTGTTGCTTAATGCAGTCCTGTTTGTCACTGTTGTTGAACACACATACCGTACTTATACATTGCCAGATTTGAACCACTGCCTGTCCAAGTCCACACTCTAGAGAACTGTGTATTAGCCACTCATGGTGCAACAGAAGTCTTACTACATCTGTGAGACTGAACATATTGTGAACAGATTAGAACAGAATTGTTGGAGAAGCCCTTTCCAGGTGTAAATGCTTCAGATACCAAATTAGTTGGGTATGCCAGTCCTACCTATCACTACAGTCACACATATTCACAATAGTCATTGCTGGATTTAAACACCTAACTCAGTATACAACCAAGAGATCTGTGCTTTATATGCTCATGTCACAGAAGATGTCTTTCCACAGGAGAAAGGCAGAAAATATTTGAAGGAATGACCTCACCATTGTGTTTCAAAGTAGATGTTTGGACTAAAAGGGACTGAAATTGTTAGGGGAGCCCTCTCCCAGTATAAATCTTTCTCCTGAGTGGAAATGTACACTTCAGATCAGATCAGATGGATATGCCAGTTCAACTTGTCACTACAGACACATACATTCATACTAGTCAGTCACTGAAGGACAAGAATGCTTACCTATTTAAGTACAAAATCTAGAAAATACCATATCAACAGTCGGTACCATACACATTATACATTTGGGTGAATATGAATGTTTTGACAGGCAGACAAAACAGCAATGTGTTGCTAACAATTCATTGCATACTGTAGTAATGATTACAATAATGACATCTATGTGTGCTACATTAAAGTTTATTGGCCATTTATATGATGGATGATAAGCACACTTGTCAACAAATGGAATGCCACCCATGCATTCCTGACCGTTCATCTCAAGATCATTGTATGCAATTTTCATTTAGTTTGTGTATTGTTGTGCAGAATTTGTGCTGTGCATACATTGTGCAAGGTGACTAAAAGAGATAATGCCAAACATACAAAGGTACACTAATGCTATTCTGTAACAATGTGTCCAAAGGTCCCACTTCATTGGTACACACTTGGAAGGGTAATGTGCTTCAGTGCAAAAATCTTTTTTCTTGGCTACACAAAGCCAATAAACCATAAACAAGTGATACAAGACATTTCTGATACTGAGCCAGTTCATAACATGCATATGTTGTGTTGATGTTTTCTGTGTCATCACTTATACATGCGTCATGGTCATTACAGGATAGTGTTCATAATATGGATACTGCAGGGATATACCTTTCCACTGTCCACAGATATTCTGAATGTCAGCATGTTGAAGTCGTGCTGCTGTCTTCCTTATACAATTTGTGCTTTCTAGCAAAGCACTGAGGACTGACATCACTAAATGATAGCATACATCTATGTTCCAAACTTCACATCCTTCAGAAGCTTTATGATAGCAACTTCCTATGTGCATGTCGGATTGATAATTGTAATCTGCTCCTATTTTGAGCCTTTGGCCCTCTCCCATTACTTTTGGCTATGTTCAGATCTCTTACACTTAGAGGTGAAGAGGTATGTGCAGGGGTGGGATAGTGGTATACTAAATAAAGGGATATGCAGGATACTTTTGTTGGACTAAGATATCTGTTGAGTACTTCAGAAGGAAAAATGTTATTTGAAAGAAAAACACAGCTAATGTCTGACTGCTGGATTCTAACACCTGCCAATCTGCATTAATATTCAGTAGACCAGAGGATTATCTGATCACACCACAAACAGGTCATATTTCAGGCAGTAAAACTCATTTGAAGGGGCAATAAGAAAAGTATGAAGCAAGGGAGAATGTGTGCATTGGACTTCATTACAGTAATTAGAAATGAAGCATTTCATATAGTGTATATTAAACCCTGCAGCTTGTTAAAATATAAGAATAACTGTCTCTTCAAAGCACTATCAGTCTTGTTTTCTGATACACAGAAGGGCTAAGCACAGTTGGGTGGCAAGAACAGTATTACTCCGGGCAAAGGTAAACTTTTCATTTTTTGCCTTGGGGTGTGAACTTTTACCCTCACTCAGCAATAATGCACAATGCCAATGGTGAGGACAAAAAATGAAGGTTTGTTTAATGAGCTATCTTTGATCATGTGTGTGGTGTGTGAATGTATTTTTTTCACCAGACTAAAGGTATGAAAATGGGATGATAGAACAATTGCAAAAATGAAGGGAAAGCAGAGGGTAAGATGCTGAGGAAGAATAAAGGAATGTGCAGAATGGTGGAGGGTGAGTACCATAGCTATCCATTTCTTCACAAGCTAACAGTGGACTTCTACAAATAGTTTGAGGAATTTGGATAGTCACTACATCAAGGTTATGTGGCAACAACTTAATAATGTTGTGTGGCCAGTTGGACCAAATCAAGTGTGTCATACATACATTGAGAAGCTATGAATGAGATGATTTTTTTCTAGGATAAGTGCCTGTTTTCTTTTCTTTTTTTTTTTTGAGAGAGAGAGAAAGAGAGGAATGCTGAGGAAGGTGTTAGGGATAAGAGGGATAGGTATGTAGGATAGTTTAGGTAGCATATGCAGATATACAGGATAGACAAGACAGACAGGGATGGTCATGGACACAAAACATTGGAGGATACCATGAATGGAGGATAAGCAGGAGACTTTGAGGGTGCATACATATTCAGCATGAGTAAAATGACTCTCTAGTCTTCATCCTCTGAGCTATCATCACTGTATATTGTTGCAAACACATTGGACAGTGCCAGATGGGGCACTGATTTGGCTATTTGATGCAGGATGTTTTCTGTTCTAATGATGCGGGCACTGAGACCCCTACCCATTATCTACTCCATCAGGCCTCTAAGCTCTTGATGGGTGATGTAATCACCACCAACACTTGCATCAATCCCACTGGGTACCAGTGCACCTGTCCCTGGGACAGAGCTACCTGACACAGTTGGAGCTAGTAGCACAGGAGTTGCGGAGACACTGTGGAACATTTGTACATATATGCTACCAGGTTGTGGCCCAAAATTGCAAATGTCTATGCTGCATACAGTGGTGCCACTACAACCACCTGTGGATGGATGGTGGTCTGATTCTTTGTGGCTGGATGCCAATTTAGTTGCGGCAGGAATTATGGTCCAAATGTCATTATTAAAAAATAACAAACAAACAAAAAAATAGATAAATAGAGTGAGGGGAGAGACAACACAGAAAATATCCTAAATGCAATGTCAGGCTAATATATCACATTCCACCCATATTGTCACATAAATATTTTAAGATTTCTCACATCCACATATGAATGTGAAACCATACACATGTGTTAAAGAATACAGTAATCTCATCAGTATTACACACCTTAGGCAAATAATTGTGTGACTATTGCACATATGCGTTATGCTTTCCATCTCATAAAATGTCAAACTGAAATGATTACAATATGAGTCTAACTTATTGAATGCAGAATAGTAAATTTCTAGGTAATACCTACTTATTGCTTTTTCTGAGATTTGAACCCACACACACAGCTATATTGACTGAAACATTGGCTGTTCAAGTGTTGTAAGAGCTATTCAAGCAGGCATGTATGTTTGTTATAAAGAGTGTATGCCTTCTTATTAGTGACTGTTTTAAGCAATTAAAGGCTGATGCCCTCAGAGTGATAAAGTAGTTTCAGATTTTGACTTATTATTAAATGTGTATCCTTCATACTTAAGCCATACTTGTGTAGTGCCTCTCTGAGTCATTGTAATCTCTTCTGATGTGCCTCCCTATTCCCTTCTATATCTACAAAAGATATACAGTACAGAAAATAAATAAAATGTTTAAGGAACACCTTTTTGTGTTGGCAAGCCATGGTATTTTATTGGCTTGTAATGGGCCACTATACTTGCACAATTCAGGTGGGTCATTAGGTCTAAAATATTCCTTCCATCAGCAAAGCATCATTCACCAGTACATAGGATGCCAATTGGCCTGGTGAATTTATTTCAAGACTTAGCCTTGTATGTGGTCCTGGTATAGTCTCCCTGCAACAGCCTCTGGCTGTAATGCTTAATAAGGAGTCCAACTAACATCTTAGACTCCCTCTGGCACCACCTTTGGGCTTTAAATGGAGCAATCTTCTCATGGATATCAGGAAAAGGGGCAAGAAATTTGTGTTCAGTTCAGATCTCACATGTACCAGTTTATGTGCAAGAATGGAAAAACTAGGCAACTGCATTTGCATTATAGAAAGCACAGAAATGGAATAGAATGAAATGTTGATATGATTTCTTCATTGTCCACTTTAAGTATGAAACACAGAAGTAAGACTTGACCATGAATGCTGATCAGTATATGTTCAAATTTTCCACAGTAACTACATTAACTGCTGTTTGAGGATAAGATCTCAGTTATAATGCAAATGGTATATTGGACCTCTGGATATGTTCTGTAAGATTGCTGATGGCAATCATAAATGAAACATTGTCACCAACAAATATGACATCACAATATCACTGGTATTGTTGTAATTCACTGTTGTCTTTATGTAAATTTACTTTAAGTACTACATACTGCCTTGGTGACACATATATTATAAAAACTCTGAGTGACAGCACCTGGGACTTGAACTCCTGACAATAATGAAACAGAAAGTCCTTATCCTACTTATTAACTCTTAATGCCATAGGAGAGCTGACATTCCCAGGGTGTAAGCTGAGGTGCACCCTTTAGAGCATGAGTGGCTATAGGCCATATTCTCAGAACCCTGTAGCTGTTGCACATTGATTTGTTCCTTTGTGGATTACAATTTGAGACATATATGTACTTCTGTGCAAATGTATCTATTGCATTCAGTTTTGTATTCTGCAATGCTGACACATGCCAAAGCCAAGAATATTTTCTTGGCTGATTGCAAATTCTCAACGTGTGTAATTTTTTTTGAGTTTTGTCATAGGATATGAAAGTGCAATTTTTATATAGTCTTTCCTGCATACTGATTATGTTCCATGCCAAGTATCACGCAAAGAAAAAAATTAACACTTTTAAAATGCTGACTCTGTGTGATGACCTGTTGTATTTATTAAAAAGATTATGCATTAATGCTACAGGATACAGTATATTGAGGAAGGGGCCATTGTTTAAAGGAAATGATGTTCTACACAGCATATATCAGCACAGTAAGCACTTCGGGTATTGACAATCGTGTTCCACTAAAGCCATGTTCAGACATTTGTTTAAAAAGATGTTGCTGACCTCTTCAGATTTCTGTAATCTCTATTGCTGCTAGTAGAAATGCCTCATACTTTTGCACAAGAACTAATTTTAGCATCGTGCACATGCAAGTCTGCTTGAACTTAAATATTATAAGTGCTATGAGGTATGCAATTGACACAGATCACAGTTAACTTGGTTACCATCCATGAAAACACTTGCATTCATCTTTTAACTTGCAAGTGTACTTCAGGTTCAAGTACAGAAAGAAAGAAAGAAAAAAGGAATTAACAAATTTTTATTTTGACCCCTCCCAATTAAAACAATCTCTAATGTGGATTCAACTCTTCATTGCTTGTGATGTTCATCAGACCTTACTGCATTAACATGTTGACCCACTGTAAAAGTTACATGACAGGTGTATTTCTGCATTCAGTATTGCCCAGAGTGATGACTAAATTGCACCACCAACAATCTCATCTGCATGACTGCCAGCTAAGTCTTTGTACATGTAAAATATATTTTTGAGTTTTTGCCCTGACAATTGACCTGTAATTCAGTGATGACCTCATCTGATGGGCCTCAATGCACAATGCTAACTGCCAAGCAAAGAATGAAGCCAAAAATATAAAGCAAATTAATCGCTAATCAATGTGATGATTTCTCTGGCATTATACATGTGAACTGTATACAATAAGGAGCCCTACTTTCCCAGGGACAACAAAATATCTAGATTTAAATCCTGTATCTATGGAATTATCATGAAATACTAACATGATTAACAGAGTTTGCCACCTGCAAATGTTTATTGATTGACGTCATAATGCATTCATGTTTTAAGACTTATTGAGTGAGGGAGGAGCCATTCAGAGATTATGGGAGGTGATGTTTTACACAGCATATATCAGTACAATGTAATCTTGGAATAAAGGCAAGTGTTATTTTCAAGAAAACATGTTCAAATATATTTTTAAAACTGTGTTGCTGATCTCTCCACATATCCCAAATCATTATGTTGTTAATTGTACTGCCTCATACTTTTGCATGAGCGCTATTTGTAGCATCATACACATGCATGTGTGTTTTACTATAATTATTAGGATGAGTACTGCAAGTGACATCAGTTGGTTATCTTGTTTATCACACATTACATGCACTTGTATTGTGACATTCACATGTTATATTGCAAGTATAGTTAAAATTCATTTTGAAAAAATAAATATTTATTGTGACTCCTAACATCAAAATGCCCCTAATATGGATTGAAATCTTGAATTTCTTTTGCTGTTCTTCCAAGCTTACTGCATTAACATGGTGATCCACTGAGAAAAATTCATAAGAGGTGTATTTTCTGCATTCGGTAGTGTCTAAACTGCTGACTAAAGTCTACTTTCACCAGTCTCATTTGTGCTACAGATGGCTAAGCCTTTGTTCATTTAAAATAAATTTAATTTTGTTTTGCCTTGGGAAGTGGCTTATCACTCATTGATAAACACTGGTGCACAATTCCAAGCATTACTCAAATGACAAAGCCAAAAAATAAATAAATCCCTACTTTCACAGAGATGTCTACCTTCCTAGAACTGAACCCTGAATCCATGGCATTGCTATGCAACATTGACATGACTAACAGTGTTTGTCACTTCAAAATTAACATAGTAAGGTAATGAAAGTGGAGCAAATATACTGTGTTTTGTACTTCTCAGATTTTGCATTTAGAGATCAATATATCCATGCTGTTACACACTTATCATTTTTCCTTTCACAGTAGAAATCTTGCTCAATGTGATCTTTGCAGATATTATTTTAGTAAAGCATAAGAAAGTACAAACAAGTATCTGCAAAACAAGATTATTAGCAAAAAGCAGCACAGCAAAAACAAATAACTGTCAGAAAACAGAATAAAAAATAAATTGCAGTATCTGTAGGATTACAGGCACTTTATTAACAAGACAATGACTTCAGTTAGTGCTTTCATCTCCATTCACTCTGAGAGACTTCTTCAGACTCTGTCTTTGTCTGAAGAAGTCTCTGAGAGTGAAGGGAGATGAAAGCGTTAACTGAAGTCATCGTCTTGGTAATAAAGTGCCGGTAATCCTACAGATACTGCAGTTTATTTTTTATTCAAAACAAGATTATGTTATTTCCTTTTTTTGGGAGCATTACTTCATTGTGATCCCTTTGTACTATAAATGAATTACATATTGCAATGAGTTTGAACTTTTTTTTCTCTGTATGTCTATGTTGTATATATTTGATATGACTTACAACTACTTTGTCCTCGCAGGCACATTTTATTCTTAAAATATTTTACTAAAGGGTATATAAAGGTTATTTCTTTAGTACTAACTCTACATAAACCTTGTCAGTAAGCCTATTGTCATTCTCTGACACACCCTCTGTACGTGTACTTCCAGGTAGAAGGAGAGATAGTCATTAAATGTGCACAACTGTTAATGACTCACTTAGCCAAAGTTCTGAATACTCACTCTTGTACTATTCAGGCATGTGAATGGCATCATGTCCGTCTTACCACTATGTTTACCTGCCCAGCACCTTGAGCAGATTGAGTCATTCAGGAAAGATAATAAGCTGACACCTGGTTTACATATTTGATGAGCCTAGAGGGTTAATCTAAGTGATATAAGCAGAACCTGGGGCTATGGAACTTCCATCATGCTGGAGAAGCCTGCTTAGTTTCCCAAGTGTTGCTAAAGTAAACTACTATTGTTGACTGTTAGAATTCTTGCATTGATGATACTTTTTAGACAACTTTCTTACATTGTCAGGGTATGTTACGTTCTGTTTAACTACTGCTCACAGATTTATTTTAAAATATTTTTATCTGCAAAATGAATGCTGTCTGCTCTTTGCAATGTTGTGTTTGTAAAGAACATTAATAGTTGTTATTTCAGTGTTCATTTACTTCTGTTTCATATGGGTTGTTGGCAACATGTTCTGTGGATGCTGATACATATCTGACTTGAGTTTATATAGGTTAAAGTTACATTAAGAAACTGCTTACTGTTAATGCTGTTCTATAACCCTAACATCAGTATTTTTTTCCATTCTGTAGTTATTTTATTGGCATTGAGGGTGGTAGGGGAATATGGCAAATTGTAGAGATATTGCTTAGATCTTGTTATTTGTATATATTTTTAACAATTTTTAAATGGTGATATCTGAATATTGTTTTTTTTTCTATCCATTATGAGATCAGCTTGTAACATCCAGCCCCTGTTCAGTTGTATTGTGTGTTGTGTTCAATATATTTCTTTTTTTAATTCACTATGGGGATATGACACCTATACCAACAGAGAAGTGGTAACGTCCATGAAAAGATACTGAGAATGAGGAAATTGTCCAAACTCTCCAACTCCAAGAGGTGTAGATCATAGAGCAACATTCAGCCCTTTTTTGACCTTGTCTGGCAGCCAGTGGTCAGTAATGTGAATGCTGTGAGTGGTCATACCCTGACCACAAGGGTATCAGATATAGGACCAATGATATGATAAAGAATGCTATCAAGAAAGCCAAACCTGTGGTACAGGAAAGAAGAGCTAATTGAAATAGGCCTGCTACTGAACCACCACTCACTGGGATGGAGGACTTCCTGGCAACCTCAAGGGATGCAGGCAGGTCAGAGGAACTATCCAGTGCTGTGAATGACATGGGGGCAGAGGTGGAAGACAGCCACAGGATATCAACTAGTGATATTCCAGGTATGCCATTTATATCTGTCTATATCTATTTTATCTATCTATCTATCTATCTATCTATCTATCTATCTATCGATCTATCTATCTATTTATCTATCTATCTTTACACTTTGGAATCTCAAAATACTGAAATGTCGAATTTCAGTATCTCGAGACCAAAGTGTCGAAACTGTAGTTGCGTGAAACTGCAGTATCCCGAAGCTGGAAATGTCGAACCCACAGTTGTGATGGCGCATTTGGTAAGTGTTATTTTTTTAAAGGGTTTGGTGTAGGGTTTGTGTGTATGTGAGTGTGTTTGGAGTGTGTAGTGGTGTGTTTTCTGTGTTTTGGTGGTTAGTGCAACCACGGAGTTAGTATATATAAGTAGCGGGGCTGTGGGGTGCAGCCCCCCATATAGGGGCTGCAGGGTGGCTTGCCCCCCTGCTTCTAGCTAAGGTAGGTGTTTGTGGGGTTTTTTTGTATTTGTGTATTTTGTTTTAGTTTCTTGTAGTGTCAGGAGGTAGGTGTGTTTGTGTGTGTGCTGCAGTGTTTTCGCGGTTTTGACTTTCACGGTTGTAGTGTTTCAGGATTGTAAGTTTTTGGCTTTATAGTCTCATGATACTGAAATTTGAAATTTCAGTATTTTGAGATTATAAAGCATATATATATATATATATATATATATATATATATATATATATATATATATATATATATATATATATACATATACATACCTAACTATAAAGTTTATTTGCATTTGCATATATTGTTGCTTTATTCTAGTTTAGGTAGCATATTCTGGTCACTTCTTTGTATTTATTCTGTTTTTCCTGTTTTCTTGGTGTACTCACAAGTGAGGCTGGAACCAGCACTGTGGAGGTCCTACCACCTAATGTTTGAGGATCTGTAGGCTTTGACAGTGATGGCAGTGATGAAAACGCAGAGTCTGGGGTGGCAGAGGATATGTCTGGGATGGAGGATATGGCTCACACATTCCCTCCTAATGTTTGAATGCAGTCTGTATGCCTATACATATCCATGTCACACAAGAAGTCATCTGATAATGGAAAGATTAAGGAGGACATGGTCAATCAGAGTAATGTAGTTACCCCAGTTCCAGAGCTAGTAGAATCTCCCCCATAACCATCATGAGGGTGAAGTACCATACAGTGGTGTTGATAGAGGTGTTCAGAAGAGGCGTGCTAACCATCCACCCTTGTTGTTAGTGTGTGTCGGCATATGCCATCCAACGTATATGCAGGACTATTGTGAAGGCATAAGCAAATTCCACCAGGGCTTCAGGAAAGATAGTCAAAGTACTGTCTGCTGTATATTCTGATATGCAAGACTGCATGAACTGTGTGTGCATGACTCCTTGGACCTGATGAATGACACACTGGACCCTGCAGTGACTGTCATGGAACATCTGCTGGGGTGCTGGGAGAGGGTCAGCATCCACAAGGTTGAAGAGCCAGTACATCATCAGATGTTAACCAACATGGCTATAGCTATGTCAGATCTTACTCCTTTAGTGATACTGCTTTCACTCCTCCATCACCAGTGAAAGTGTCCAAGCCCTGATGCAGTGACCATGTAGTCATTGTCATGGGTGTAGTCATTATAATAGCTTTTCCATCAGGCATCATTCACATTCAGGTAGTACCCTGACTTCTAGTCAGATAACTGGCAGTGCAAATCTTGGCAGAAGAAGTTCATGTGATTGGGGGCAGCAGTGGTGAACTGAATCATCTGCCCTGCATGGCTCATACCTGACCTGGATGCCAGGGCATAGAAGTAGCACAACTGCCTTGGCTGTGTTCATGCAGACCCACACATAGTACACCTCACATTCCCCATGAAACTTCACACACACACACACACACACACACACACACACACACACACACACACACACACACACACACACACACACACACACACACACACACATCTTTTGTTTACAGGCTTGCCCACCTGTAAACCCCCCATGCAAGTGATGATGACAATGCCTGTCCCTTTACACATCTCTTTCTGATTTAGTATTGCCTATGTCTAATGCACAGAGTGGACAGCTAATGCTTCTTTAGTCGAATGCCTGTTTTTATCAAGATATGTACTGAATTTCAGTTTGTTTTAGTCTGCTTAAATTTGATAGTGTTAGTAGTTGTAGTGCTCATACTGTAGTAGTGGTAGCAGTAATAGTAATAGCATATAAGTTTACAATAGTAGTAGTAGTAGTACTGGTTGTAGTGGTAGTAATAGCGGTAATAAAAATTGTAGCAATAGTTATTGTAGTAGTAGCAGTGATAGTAGCAGTAGTGGTACAAGAAGTAGTAGTAGCAGTAGTAGTAGTACAAGAAGTTGTAGTAGTAGCAGTAATAATAGTAGTTGTAATACTAGGAGTAGCAGTAGTAGTTGTAGTAGCAGTAGTAATAGCAGCAACAATAAAAGTTGTAACAGTTGTAGTAGTAGCAGTAGTGGTACAAGAAGTAGTAGTAGCAGTAGTAGTAGTAGTAGTACAAGTAGCAGTTGTAGTAAGAGCAGTAATAATAGTACGTGTAATACTAGGAGTATCAGTAGTAGCTGTAATAGCAGTAGTAATAGCAGTAACAATAAAAGTTGTAATAGTTGTAGTAGTAGCAGTAGTAGTTGTAGTAGTTGTAGTAGTAGCAGTAGTGGTACAAGAAGTAGTAGTAGTAGCAATAGTAATACAGGTAGCAGTAATAGTAGTAGTAGTAGTAAAAGTAGTACCAGTAGTAGTAGTGCAGTATTATTACTTATGAATTACTGCTTGCAGATGATGCTGAGATTGCCCTAATCCTTGTTACAGTGTCTAACTTGAGCTACTTATGTCTGACGCACAGTAGTCAGCAGGCTAAGCATGTTTTATTTTTTGTTTGTTTTTTTGTTTTGTGTAAAGTCTTTTTCCTTCCAGTGTTTCCCCTCATTCGTGTCTCAACTACTTATCCTTTTCTTTTGCATTTGTGAGGTTCAGAGAACAACTATGGATCGCACTAACAGAATGTGGAGATACTTACGTGACAAGTGCTGCTGCTGTGCAGATGTTGAGGGACCTATGCAACTAAAAAGCACGGCATTGCACAGTTGCTGAGAGTGCTATGCATGTACTATGTTAGTAAGAAAGCATGCTGTAACAATTAAATGGTGCATCCACATCAGGTGTGTTGTTACATTCACAGAGTAATTCTGCTCCTGGAAAACAAATATAACAATACGATATATAATAATTGTGAATGAATGTTCCTTAATGAGAAATGATGTATGCTGCAGTGTTTGGGAAAGTAGGACATACCTGTACATCCTGGAACACCTGCTTCAATACCTCCCCCGGTACCTGATGGTCCCAACTGGTGGTATGATGTTAGGCTAGGAGCACCATTATATCATCTGGGGGAGACAAGGATGACCCACGTCTAGTGGCATTCCTCGCCCTCTCATTGAGGTGGAGTCTGTTGGCTGCAGGAGGATCAATTCAGGGCAATGTTGCCAACAAGCCTCCCTGGATCTTTTGTGACCCCCCCCCCCAGCAAAGTTCATAGCTAATTACTAGGATAGCTGTCTTTGTGGGTCATTTTAAGAGTAACCATTTTCCCTTCCAAAGTTGAGAATCAAACCCTGCTCTTTATGTTTATAAGGTAAACATCTTAACAATTTTACCAGCCTCCAACCACTGATCATATTTGTAATGTTTGTCCACACTTGATTCTTCCAAACAGAGTTGGCCATCCATCCAAAAAGGTTTCAGTCATGCTGTCACAGAGCCTCATTTATTATTTCATTCTCTCTAATCATCTCCCCTATTTCTGTTTGACATCTGGAAGACAAGGTGATATGCACATCTTAGAGTTTATATATATATTGATATGATAATGTTAGAAGCATATGTCTAATTAATGGCTATTCTCTCATTTATAGTGCATAGCTATGCAAAGCAATCCATGTCATGTATACCATTATTATGTACAGATAATCTGGATGAAAATATGCCTGAGTATGTACTCTACAGGGACTAATGACATCATTACATCAACCAGTTTGTATAAACCATATGTGTTGTGGTGGGATTTGAACCCATGTCAGTGGATATTACAAGTAAGGGGTAAACACATAAACAAGGTGCCACAAACACAGTACTAATGCACTGGTGTTGTCACAGTTATGAGTATTAATACTTCAGGAATGCAGAATGCATCCTGTATAAGACAGCAGTCAGTGACACACATCATTAAATGTTACTGTCATTATATGGTATGCATCAAACATACTGGAATTTATAAAAAAACAGTGACAAAAAAAGCCAGCATCTTAAAATGAACTGTTATGCAGGCAAGGCTGCAGGTCAACACAAGAAACAGGAAATATTCAAAGCCATCTTCGTGTTGTCTCTATCAGATTGAATGTAAGAACAACTGCTATTATCTGTACAAGTACATATGGGGAAAATGCTGTTGTCATTGATGGGCATTTTTTCCCATCTGCATGCATATTGTTTAATTCTAAGCCCTTCCATTATCTAAAAGACAGATTGTAATGCAGACAATTAAAAAAATGCATGAAAACATTTATCAGTTGATTTATAGAGAATAATGAAAACATCGGTATGTGATATTAGCACTCTATTATACCACAACAAAGCCAGCAGGTGACAGCTTACCCTTTCAAGCTAACCATAAATTAGCTATACCTTAAAGTGCATTTAGGTATGCACACGGCTTTTAAGCATCATTTGCACCATGCATATCTAATGAAGTTCATTAAAATTCAATGTTTTGTAATCCCACAAACTTTGTGATGATCGCTATATGGGACAGGATTGTGATGGAGCAGTGCAGATGGACTGGCATTAAAAAAAGACTGGCATGCAGGTCTGCCCCCACTATGATGACCTACATCAGAAGTATGCAGAGGATCTTCAGTGGAGGTTCACAGAGGTCTGATACCAGCCAGCAGATTCCTACAGTAAGTTACATAATCTACACCTTAACACCTACATTATCATACATGTATTTAGTAAGCATATCTGTTTCTATGACTGTATGAAGTGTATTCAATGGGTATCTGTATTATTTGGCACTATGCTTGGTTGTTTGCCTTTTGCTTGCAAGGTTGGAGGTTCTAGTCTGCCCTCTTCTTGTCTTTTGCTGCATTTGCTCATCCTTGCTGTTGCTTGGCTTACACTTGCACTGCTGACAGTGTTATGAATGACTGTATTTCATACCCACTGTGTACTGCAGTAATTGCTGTTCCCATTTAGTGTTCTCCAACACACACCTACCATAGGTCATGCACATTCTGATATAACTGTCACACAGTGTGCAACATCTCAGCAATGATTTGTGCATCGGTACATATGTATTTTTGCATTACCATGGCATCACTGCCCTGTTTGTTCATTTTCCTTTACCCATGTTTTATAGTCTGTATGTGTGCTGTCCATGTACCTTACCTCTCCTTTATGTGCATTTCCAACCTTTGCCTGTCATGTCTTGTGATATCTGATATATGTTTTACCTTCTGCTTTGCCCTCCTACTCTTTCTGTGTACTTTCTCTTCCTTTTATTCTCCCCAAAAATGGGGTCTATTCACACCAAAAAATGCCCCTCTGCTTCTCCCTCTGACCTTCCTGTTGCATCATACCTCTTGTGTGTCCCGCTTCATCATCCTCACTCCGCATCTGCTTTTCTATCACCCTATTTCCTTAGGTTCGTGCATTACTTGTGCTCCCCACATGTGTCCTGTACCCATTGTTAACTACTGTTAACTATTGCAAAGTGGCTGGAATTGCCATTCACTTTACTTAATTAATTTTTTATTCAAAATTTTGTGGATTATGTCAGATTCCACAAATTGTTATGTGTCCTTTTAAATGTCTGTCTACAAACATCAATGACACTATAATGATATCTGTAATTGTATTTGATCATCAGATAAATATATTTAGTTAAATTATCAAGTTCACTGTCTTTTAATGCTTCTATTTCATTTGCGCCAACATCATTCATATTCTTTCTTTTATTGGCATGTTTTCTGCCTCCACATTTATAATTATATTCCCTCACAAAAATGTCTCTAGTCCTGATACATTGTTTTGCTTGCACAAAGTTGGAAATTTCAGTCATTTCTGGCTCAGTATATCTTTATTTGATGACATTTTCATGTTAGAATCATGGTAATTCAAAACTAACTCAGGAAAACACTTACATTTAACTCTCCCCTTCTTTTTAGCCTGCTGACTCCCTGAAAACTTTGAGAGACATAAACTTCTTTTCTGATTTTCACAGGTAAATGCAACATTCTTTGATAGTCAACCAGGTTTTGTTTGTATTTTTAATGTTCCTGGTTTCCCTGACACTTCCTGCTAGATCAATCTCCTTTTTATATTTATCAAACAACTCATTACACTTTGCTGAACCAGAAATAGCACAGAGCTGATTATATACAGTTGTAGCATTCCTATTAAATTAACCATATTCTGGTCATAGTATTGCACCAACAAATCTAAACATCAATGACACTACATTGTGAACTGCTCACCATTTACTTACAAATGAGGCATCTTCCATCCTGATTTCCAGTTCCACATAGACCCGCAGTCCACAAAGTACCATGTTTTGTTTTAAATATACTTTTAGAGTTTTTAGATACCAAAACTTTTCTCTCAGTTTTTTAGCGTTATTGGTCAATATATGAAAAGCTGTTTTAGTAGTAACTCCACATATGCTTGTACCAGATACTTACTGTTGCTTTGAATGCTAACCTGATTCTGAATTCTTCCTTTGTAACTAAGTTGTATCATAAAAAATAAATAAATAAAAACAGAAAAACTAGTAGACTTAAAACTTTTTTGATGAGCTCAGTCACTATAATTTCCAAAAATCATGAAACCCAGGTAGTGTTCCAAAGCAACAAGTCTTTATTCGTTACAGACAAGTGATCATCAGTAACAAAAAAATCAGAAATTCTTTAAAATGTTAAACATGTCAGCTTTTGTACACTTAAAAGTAGGTATGGAAAATATATGAATTGTTTAATTTTAAACCGGCCTTTTCCAGACAAACAATATAAACAGGGTTGTAAAAGTGCATTTAAGAAAAGCAAGTATCCACCCCCACACATTACTATAGATTAGATCAAACTAAGTCCTAGTTAAGGAAAACACTACCTATTTATTTGCAACCCTCATTCCAAAATCAGATATTAAGAAAAGCATAACATCCATATAAAAAGACTGACTTTTAACTAAAATCGCTTTCGGCTAACTAATGCAATAAAGCCTTCATTGGATCTGTGACTAGAACTAAAATCATATACATAGGTAGGTAAGAAAAACACATAGCTAGTTAACCAAAACATTATCTAATTAGAATGCAATAAGTACACGTATGCATCTGTACAATAATAACTAATAAACATCCATCCATATGTACTAGTGTTACTGAAACAGAAAAAAATGTCAGTGCTTTGCATTTGAAAAAATACCTGTCATGACAGTTTTTTTGTTTACAGCCCCAAAAAATATTTATACAGTGAAAACCAGTAGAAAAAACACACAAAAATACAGAAAACAGTGGATGGAGTAAACTAGTCATGCATAAAAGTGTGCAGGTATTTACATGAGTGTCCACCAGTATGCTAAATAGGGGAATTATTTCAATACTTTATGGTAATAGCGGCATGAAAAAAATGTGTGTTTTGAATTTACCATTTAAATCTCTGGTGTGATCCAAGAGTGTCTTAAATCTAATCAAAGCAGAAGTGAGGTTAAAGTAAATAAACATATATAAATTTATACACACTCTATACATCATTTTTATTTTTTAGTATGTTTGGTACCTTTAGTACATAAAAATATTTTCTCAAAAATTCCCTTATAAACCGTTACAGATTATGTGGCAGCTTACGTAAATTCAACACACTCTTAATAGAGTAATAGTAGTTAAGTCCTGGTTTTTTGAATGCATTTATCTTCAACTGCCAACATAATTCTTTTCTCTCCAAAACACCATTGATGTCTTCTTCAAGCTCATCTATCTCCACACAGTCCAGAATGATAAATTTAAAACCAGAATGTCTGGGGAGTTCTAATAAGTGTTTGGATAAGGCGTTCCTCTGGAATTTACATCTGATGTCAGAAAGATGACCTGAAGTCCTCCTTTTCAGTTTATTCATAGTCTTACTCACATAAAATGCAGGGCAATCATTACACTTGGCCATATATACAACTTTTCCAGTATTACAGTTACAACCGGCTGAAGATTTCACCATATTTTTAAGATAGAGGCACTCAAATGAGTCGCACCCCATCATCAAGTACTCACAGAAAGTGCAGTTAGGCGGCCCACACATTTTAGTGCTTTTGTGATCCTAGTGTTCCTTAATTTTCTTTTCTACATAGGCACGTATGCTTCTGTTCTTTTTATATACAAACATAGGGTGTTCTCCTAAACCCCCTACGAGCTGCTAACTGTCAGTGAGGATGGCCCAGTTCTCCTTAGTAATGGCTTTAATTGCATTGAAATCACAGGTGTAAGATATAATGCAACTCTCCTTACTTTACTCTTCTTTTGGGTTAGGGTAGCCTCGTTGCATAATTCTACCCAAAGGCCTGTTCCACATAGGGTCATTGTTAGTTTTAGAACCTCTAATGCAATCCAGGATTATATATAACATGTTTGATTAATATCCATGGAAAAGCATGTCAATAAATCACTACACTCAGTTCCACTGGTCATTTCTGCCATTTATTCTTCAATTAAATACATTTTCAAACACACCAAACAGCATCCACAGGAAGTACCAAAACCACCACAAAGGATGGATGCGAGGTAACAGAGAATGGAAGAAAAAGTATATCCACAACAGCAAAAACAACTTCCAGCTCCAACAAAAAGTATTTATTGATTAGCAGACCCAGATTTTGCCTTAGAGGCTTTTTCAATGCTGTCAACATAGTATAGCACAAGAACTTAAATATTCAAATCAAAACCATGTAACATACCCTCAATCAATCAAAAATTATACAATCCATGATAAAGCATTTAAATTATTACATCTCTCCATTATGTTACAAAAACACACTAAAATAACAATTGTTAAATTAATTCGCCATTCAGTCCTGGGGAAGTAAAGCTTTCAATAAAGGAATCCATCTCCTCTACTTCTTCTTGTGAATACTATCCCTAGGATTCATTAACAATCTTGTAGGCTTTTTAGCTAAGCCTAAATAATTTAAGCAAGTACCTTTCCATGGCCGGCAATAGTGTTTGCAGCCATGGAAAGGTGTTTGCAAGCAGAAGCACACAATGTAAACAAAACAGATTGCATATACGCAGTGCTCAGATACAAGCACATGCTGTAGCCCAGACATATTTAAGGGCAATTATAGGAAAACAATCCAGCACAAGGGAAGTGAAGGGGGGGGGACTGGTACACAAAAATGTGTTATAATTATGTAGTAATGTTGGAGAGGGGAAGTGTTTAAAGTGTACTCATATCCCACAGGCAAATGTGATGAAACTGTATAAGAAGCATATCTGACACAAAACCTGAAAGATTGATGTAGTGATAATTAGTGCAAACATCAAATCCACAGTTATGCATATGAATGATAACAGACATGCTAATAAAGGATGTGATGAGGACATAAAGCTGCAGTGAAACAAGGTGGAGTGAAAATATGATATACATGTTAATTAAATGCTGACAGAGGATACATTATGGAATGAAATCATAGAATGCAGTGATTGCATATGAGAATGTATATACAGGGAGGGCGGCCACAGTGGTGCAGCAGTTAGCGTTGTCACCTCACAGCAAGAGGTTCTGTGGTTCAATCCTCGGATGGGGTGCCTTTTGTGCAGAGTCTGCATGTCCTCCCTGTGGTCACGTGGGTTTCCTCCGAGTGCGCCGGCTTCCTCCCACATCCCAGAGACATGCTGTAGGTGGATTGGACACTCTAAATTGACCCTAGGCATGAGTGCGTGTGTGTGTGAGTGCCTTCCATGGAAGGTTGGGAACTGGGCTGGCAACTCGACACTGTAAACCTCCACTGCCAATCATGAGCGGATAGATGATCCACTGAGGCGACCCCTAACCGGGAAAAGCCAAAAGAAGAAGAAGAAGAATGTATATACAGAGAATTTATGTATGCAAGCTGACAGCACTGGCGTATTATCCATCTCACCGAGTATACATAAGAGCAAAAGGACCTTACAGCTGTAATGTCAGGTAAATCAGAAATGGGCATGTTTTTGTGAAGAAATTTCAGTGGCACCAATAGGAAATGGATTTATCACTCACAAGCATGTAACAGACAAGCAAGTGTTGGATGGTTATGTAAATGCTACATGCTATTATAATAACAAACAGCATACATAAGTGACCAATGGCAAGACTATGCAGATGACATGTCAGGAGTCCAGGTTTGCCACTGTTGATTTGCAAACATGTCTGACATATTAATACTGGTCATGCTCGTATACAGTTACAGGGAACAGTAACAGAAGAGCAATTCAATTCAACAGCAGCAACACAACAGAAAGTTTTGTAACACAGGACCAATCACATTTCCTGATAGTCTCACTGCATGCCATACAGTAAGCAACATTTATGGAATCACATATCTACCACTAACCTGTATATTGTGATGGAAACAATTGCAGCATTAATTAAATGTCTAGAGGAAGACATGCAATATGGAGCATAATTATCTTGTGAACAGGTAATGCATATGAGCAAAGAATGACCTAAGAAATATTTGCATCAAGTCCTTTTAGAACACATGTGCAAACATATATCATAGAGATGCATAACAATCATGAGCTCCACAAATGTACACATACTGGTCACATAAGAAAGAACACCCCCTATGGGCATACAGCACTATCATACTATTATATTTCAAAGTGTGCTGATAAGCTACCTGTTATGAAAATGGCTAAAAAAAGCTGTCCCTGTCAGCATTTATAAGGCACTATTGTCTGTCAGACAGATGTTACCAGATTCAAACCCCTGCCTATTATACGAGGCTCTTTCGAGACCCCTATATTGACATTGTGTGTCACATCAGATAGCAATGGAGGCTGTCACAAATAACTGAATTGAATTTATGTATTACACAGGAGGTATGGACATAATATGAACAATCAGAATTAGTCCAAATGCTGAAAGGAGCTGCATGTGTTACTGTCCACACAACACTGATTCTTTGACAAGGAAGCTGTTTCCATCATATAAGACACATATTGTCCCAGAACTGAATAGCACTATACTTGTGTAGGTATGCTATAAAAGCCAATACTCAATGCACATACCACAGGAGCATTCACAGCACAACATACCCCAAATAAACATGTCAATGTCATGCAATCACAACCTGTGATGATATATCATTGTCCAACACAAAATAGATACGAATAACTACATACAATGGTATTTATGTTACATCAGTACATTTGTATAATCTTGCCCATGTCAGGAATTGAACAGCAAGCAATGCAGCTCTACTGACTAATGACATCTCGATTAACCACAAGCACCACAGCTGAAGTCTTACAACTATTATGACAATCCACCTATGCTAACTTATTACATCATATGTATGTCTAGTAAACAATCTCTGAAAGAAAAGGAATCATGGAGGATTTTCACACTGTAAATGGACACATTATAACTGTGGTACATGCCACTCATGCATTACAGAACAAGGCACAACAATGCTAACAGGCACTGAATGTGGATGTTGAGCACATGAGCATTTGACAGTAAGCAATAAGTGATATATTACAGGATGAATGCACCATGGAAGAAATGTCAGTATATATTTTATATTCTTATATTTTATTCTCCCATGTATTGTAACAAATATATACAGTTTTCCAAAGTTTTGCATTTATTTTATATTCTACTTCCCTGATGCTCTACTAAATCTGCTTTTGAGTTGACACAGATAAACAGACGCCTTTAGGTACTGACCTGGGATAGCTGGTTGATTGTTTTTCTCTTCTCACAGCTTTCTCCAAGTCCTGTTCATAGCCTACCCCCCTTTTCTTGTTCTACTAACATAATTCTATTGTAAGTTTCCTAGCCCTGTCAAACCTGTTTTCTCACAGCTTTCTCCAAGCCCTGGCTCTTATCCACCTCCTTCTCTCGGTCTCCTAACATAATCTTATTGTAAGCTTCATAGCCCTGTCAATCCTGTTTATTCCCTCCCTCTTCCTCTTGAGAGCTTACTTATTCCTCCCATAAGCTGCAGGGCCATTTTTAAATACTTAGACCATCTGCTCCCCCTCCAGATTTCCTACCTTACTGATAGTTTTCTTTCCAGATAGCAACTCCACAGTTGGTTTCAACCCACTCTGTTCGCTCTCGCTGTACTCAGGCTCACTCCACTCCCATGCCCTATCCCCATTCCCACCCACTCCCACATCAATTACATTTATACTTACTTTAGCTACTCCCCCCACCCCACCACCCAATTATCCCCCTCCAAGCCCCCTCTCATTACACCACCAGCCACACCTCTTCACTTCCCCTCACATTAAACCATTAGCTACACCGCCAACCCAATCCACACATATCCCAGTAAAACCTCTTCTCCACCACCACACCTTACTATTGCACACTAATTCTCACTCCTTTAGTCACCCACATCCCATACTACAATGTTCATCTCTACTATCACTACTCTACTTACCTTATCACTCTCTTTCAATATCCTACTACATCTAACCTCTCCACATCATTCTTCTACCTCTTCCTCCCACTGCCCATTATCCTCTACCCCAATACAGTCTGAACACACCACTTCCTTCTCACAAATTTCAGCCAGCCTTTACAACACAAGTATATTATTATGTAATGTACCAGAGTAAAAGTCCTCCCCACCATCACCACAACAATATTATTTTCTCTCTAAATTATCCAATCAACATAAAACAGAAACAAGAATACACTACTCTCCCATATTCTCTCTAAATTATCCAATCAACATAAAACAGAAACAAGAATACACTACTCTCCCATATTCTCTCTAAATTATCCAATAAACATAAAATGGAAACTAGAATACACTACTCTCCCATATCTTGTAAAAAACCTATCGCTATGCAGGGACATACATCCCAACCCGGGTCCTATCTCCTTTCCTCTGCAACCTCTCAACTCCCATAAATCAATAAACTTTGCTACAATTAACCTACAAAGCATCAGAAATAAAATACCTGACTTCTATGCATAGATAGCCCCCAACAAACCCGATATTATTGCCGCAACTGAAACATGGCTAAAACCCTATATTGAGGACACAGAATTCCGTCCCCCAGATTTCACCTGTCATAGGGTGACAGACCCTGAAAAAAGGTGGAGGGATCTCTGTAAAATACCCCATGTCCTTCACTATTGTCCCATGTATAAAACCCATCCCACAGTTCTCCACAGCCGAACTTCTAGTTTCTTTCCTTAAAATGTAAAATTGCAAAAACCTCTGGGTGATAGTCATTTACATTCCCCCAGGCAATAACATCCCAATTCTTGAGAAAATCCTTGCCTGGGCATCTACTAACATAAAAATGAGACTATCATACTGGGAGACGTAAATATCAACTGGCTAGATCTATCCTCACACCACTCTAACTGCAATATCAATCTATATAAGTTCAACCAGCTAGTTAACACCATAACCAGGCCTAATAAAATTAATACTAATGACTCAATCCTAGACTGGATTTGAGTGTCCGACTCAAATAAGATCACATCCACTGGTACACTCTCCAATAGTATAAGTGACCACTTACTGGCCTTTATACAACATGAATGTACCACAACAATTAATAAACATCAGTACAGAGTTACCAGAGATGAATCCCAGTTCTGCCCATCTAGCTTTAACCAAAGGCTGCTTACCATCAACTGGAGTGCACTAAAATCACTTTCCCTTGATGAGGCAGTTGGGTTCTTCAACTCAACCTTCCTCAGCATACTAAACAACCCTGCTCCCCTTGGACAAAGAGAGTAAAGACCAACCATGCCAGTTGGCTAACAAGATCCACTAAGGATCTCATGAAACACAGGGACAAATCATGGAAAATCTGGCAAAAAAAAAACCCATCTGACCTCACCCAATACAAACAGCTTCGAAACCAGGTTAAGTGCCTAGTACTACAAAACAAAAAAGAACACTGCCTTACATTACAAAATCAACACAAGAAAAACCCAAAGAAATTCTGGAGCTCTCTCAACTCTTTATTAAACCCAGGCTCTAGTAATAATCCTTGCCCATACCCAAATAAAACACCCATTGATATTGCTGCAACCTTCAACTCCTATTTCATAGATAATATAGCCAATCTAGCTGCTACTTTTCCCAAGACCAGCTTGTCCACCACAGACCTCTTCACAGCTAACACCAGTACACCCCCTCTTCCCAAATTTACTCTATCACCTATATCCACCTCGACTATTAATAAATTGCTTCTAAAACTCAAACCATGCAGAAATTCCCCTGACAATATATCCGCCAAATACCTGCAAATCTCAGCCAACTCAGTCACTTATCCTATCCGCATACTTCTCAATAGATCTGTCCAAGAATCTTATATGCCCATCATCTGGAAAAAAGCTTAGATCCTCCCTCTACACAAGGGGGGTGCAACAATGACACCACCAACTTCCGCCCCATTGCTGTACTATCACCCATCTCTAAAATTCTAGAAAAATGTATTGATTTTCAACTTCTTCGCCATCTGACTCACAACCACATCCTCTCCCCCACCCAACATGGATTTAGGCCAGGGCATAGTACCATCACTGCCCTCATATCCTTCATGGACACTGTCAACTGAGCCTGTGATTCTGGTAAAATCATATCTTCACTATTTCTTGATCTTTCTAAAGCTTTTGATACTATATGCCACTCTCTCCTTCGAATAAAACTCTCTAACATAGATACCTCACCTCAAACTCTAAACTGATTCACTAATTACCTCACTAACAGGCAATAATCAACTAAACGGCCAACCTCTTACTCCCCTTTCCTATAAAGGCTCCATTTTAGGCCCACTTCTATTTAGCATATTTATGAATAACTTCCACACCACACTTTCTCAAGGCTCAGTCATCCAGTATGCAGATGAATCCACTATCATCTGCACTGCAAACAACTTCTCAGAACTACACCAACATACCCAAAGCACCTCCACTGAAATTTGGATGTCTAATAATCATCTTGCCCTGAACCCCAACAAAACCAAACTGGTAATCTTTGCCCCCAAAAAGTCCACATCCCTACAAAAAGAGGGTTCCTATTAGAAGACCAAAGACGCATTCTTTCAAATGCATCTCGGTCGAACTTAAAAAATGGAAATGGCAAAATATCGAAGCGGCTTTTAAGTGAATTCTTTCCCTGGGAAAGAATCCACCTGGCCTCTTCGTTATTTTGTCATTTTCGGCACTGCAGAGCGGTCTTGGAGTGGGGTGTGGGGGTGAAGCCCCCCACTTAATGTAATGTTTAAAGTGTTTTGTTTTTTTTTTTTATTTTTTTTGTTGAAACAGCGATTTTTTTTCCCTTGGAAAAAAAATCGTTGTTCTAACAGTTTGACATTGTAAGCTTTTGCTTACATAGGGTCAATTAATCACCGTTCGCTTTTTTAAGCATTCGGTGATCTAATATAGACCCCAAAAAGACAACTTCACTATTCAATTCCTAAATGGTACCACCATCAACATTGTACCTAGCACAAAACTCCTAGGTGTCATCTTAGATGAAAACCTTCACATTCGACCTGCACATCCAGTCCAATGTCAAAATGACACATCAAAAGCTTGGCACTCTCTATCGACACAAACATCTACTCAGTGCATCAGCCTGACTTTCCCTACCTCTTCTTTTCTATTACCCTCTCTTGTATAAGGTGCCCCCTCCTCACCAACATTCAGTCCTCTCTAAAGTCCAAACTAGACTCATGCTACAACAAAATTGCTAAGTTTGTAATTAGTGCCACCTACTCATCCCAGCACTGCTTATCATTATGCAACTATCTCAACTTTATCCAACTAACTACAGCTCACAAACTCATTCATAATCCATCCATGTGCCCTTCTCTATCTTCTATACTTACTTTATACCATCCTAACAGACCACTCCAAATTAACAACCAACTGCTTGTAAATGTAGAAAAACCCAAACTTTCGGCTGACCAGATGCTTTACTCTTTACTATCACAAAACTTTGGAACTCCCTCCCCCCAAGACTTAGATCCACCCACTCAGTACCCCTCTTCAAGACATCTCTGAGACAACACCTCTCCTCATCTAGGCTATGGACATGTGCTAACACCCCATCTCATATAACCTAACTTCAACCATCACAACTATTCTCACCCCCACTCTACTACTCTGTCATCCTCCTTTCGCATCCACCTGTCTTTTTACTTACTCCGCCTCTCCATCCTGTTCACTTCCTTCTTCTACTAACTCTCATTGTCCTACCATTGATCCCTCCTGTCTACTTCCTTCACTTCCTAACCCTTCTAGACCTACCAATGAACCAGGTAAGACATTCAGGTACTCTTGCAGCCTACCTTAATATCATACCACCACTTATACCTGCAACAATATCTACCGACGTTGCTGATTCCTGCAACAGAACTCATATAGCCTATTACTCAGCTATTACACCTCCTAAACATGTGAAAAGTTTAAGTACATAATCTCTAATTAATTCCTATATCCGCTTTGCACCCACTGCATGAAGTGTCCTATATACAGTTTGCTAGCTGAAAACTACTCACTTGTATAAGCTGCCAATAATATGTACTAAATGTCTTTATTAATGCAAATTCTGTATTGTATGCGGCTTTTCCCCCCAGGACTCCACTGAAAATGGGCACTTCTGGCCCAGCTGGACCGTCCCGGTAAACAAATACAAATAAATAAATATGCATGGTTATATGAAGGCATTATAATAGGTTATTTTTGCAAGGGATATCAATGCCTGTAACTGTAGTACATCAACAGCAGACAGCATGTTGCTTCATTCCCTTGTAGCAAAAGATAACACTTATTACATTTATGTAATGAACATGAAAGCAGATGTCATCATTACTCTGAATAAAAGCATTGCTATGTGGCAAATTGTCATAGCTTTTAATAAGAGGAATCAACATTTATATGTCTACAAAGCCAATGCGCTAGACAACAGTGTTAGTGACATATAGAGTCACAATAACACTGACACAACATAGTCTGAGCATTAATGAGTGGATCTCAAATAACTACACAAGATCACAAGTTAAACATCATTGCATTTGTCACAAGCACCACACAACAATGTTGAGATGCAACTAAAACAGTGCACAGTTAAATGGATGACCTCACCATTGTTTATTAGCTGGATGTTTATGCTAAAAAGTGTTCACAGTGCACAACAACACTATACAGCTACACATCATATGTGTATTTGCAGAATAGTATACACAGTACGAAGGAGAAGGACACAATCACAGCTGCATTCCAGCATCTGACATATGCAGTCACTCATTGTACAAAGCATATTATCAAAGTCAAGCAACACAGGAGAATGTACACTTTAAACATGACATACTGCAGGTATGTTAGCAGTATGTGTGGACAAAACGTTATTCTTCCTAGTGATGCTAGGATTTACTAGAGTCATTGAGTGCTACAGTAATTCAATATCATAATAAGAAGTATGCATAAAGGTGGTTGTGCAGTGCCCAGTGGTAAATGACAGTAATAACTGTCACACAATTGAAGTAGTGATGAATCAACCCACCTACCTATCCATTTACACTGTATATACAGCACATTATCAGCAGCCAGCACCGGAGAAGAAGTATTTCAAATGAGACATATAACATCTATGAAGTATTGACATCTGCAGTGTATTACCAAGGAGACGTATCTGGTAACATTATTTTTACAGCCAATCAGGGCCTGTAAGAGTTGCCACTACAAACGTGTGTAAAATGACCATGACTCCATTGGAAGTTACACTTGCAGAAGTTACTGCTGTATGTGAACATCCTACCTATCTAGTTACACTGTTTGCTACTATATTCTTGAAAATGCTTCCATTGAATGACAATAATGACAGTGGAAAATATCAATTTCCAATATTTCCAAAAGGCAGAACATCGGAGATGACATACCCAAACTTCCTGGTTTGGTGAGTTCGACATAGCAGGAGGTGACATCAGTCACCCATGCTATGCACGTTTATGTACCGTTACACTCAGCAGTCAATGGTACGTTAATTGTACTATTTTGCAGGGGGCTACACCCCCATGCATCCCCCACACCCCCTGCACATTAAATATACCAACTCTGAGATCGAACTACAGTGAGGAAATGGGCTAATTCCCTGCTCATAGGTTCATAGGTTGGTACTAGGCTATCGGCCCTAGGGCTTATATAAGCCTAGCCATAACAATTCCCTGCCTATTTCTTACTACAGTATTTGCTTCCCTGGACCCCTGTCTAGCAGGGTGACTGACATGATCCCCATGGTGAATTTCCTGTCTCCCATCCAATCATCAAGGTTCCTTTTGAAGAGGGCCAAAGAGGTGCTCTGCTTGACATGTATGGGCAGTCTCTTCCAGAGTCTGGGGAGTCTCTGGGTCAGGAACCTATCCTTCCAGCATGTTTTGTTCATTGTGATGACAAGGTTTAGATCCCTGGAGCATGTATCTCTGAGGGATTGGGATTTCTTTAAGTGTAGCATGTTCAACAGCTCTGGGTTTGTTATGGCCTTGTATGTTAAGCAGAGATTGCCTCTGAGTAGACGATATGCGACAGAGTATAGGTGGAGTTTTTTTAGATGGTTAGCATAGGGCATCTGCTTTAGGCCTGTGATTCTTTTAGTGAGGTATTTCTGCGGCCTTTCCAGTTGTTGCAGATGTCTTTAGAGGTACATACCAAATGGGGCATTGTATTCTATAATGGGTCTAATGAGGGATGAGTACAGATGTTCTCCATTTTTAGGAGTGCCTTGAGAGAGTGCATTTTGAGGTTTAGACTTCTAGCATTGAGTAGCATTACCTTCAGATTTTGCATGCTTGTACCTGTTATGCTGGTGGTTTTGTCCTTTCAAATTTGCCTAAAAAATGCACTATAGGGGTGTCAAGAGCCTTAGCCAGTAACTTGAATCCCAGGGCCGACAGGTACAGACTATCTCTGACAAAGCATCATGGTCTGTCGATCATGTCATCCCAGGCAGACAGATACTGGATCCACTGAACCACGACCTCCCTAAATAATGTCAAACCCAAAATGTTGACCTATACTACCTGTTCGCTGTAGTGTGGCCCATCGTTTTTTATTTGACATTATGCCAACTTGGAAACTGCAAGTCAACCACATGCTGGTTGACCAATGTAGTTTCCAGGTTTTGATTGTAAACCTAGTTACACATTATAAAGAATAGTGTAAAGCACACAGGCACCACAGGAGAAGTCTGACATTCATATGGCTTCAGTTTACTTCCAAAATAATGCCCCCATCAGTGTGTTGAACCAAGGGTGTGTAGAGACAATATAATGTTGTAATCATGTACTATTATGGGTGTCAAACCAAGCACCTACCATTTAAAGAATGGAAACAGTCTCCCCCAGCCAACTTAAATGTTTACATCACTTTCCCTTTAAAAGAATTAAATGGCTATTCTTCAGCCCATGATGCTGTTATTTGAAGCATTTATTTACCAATTTGTGGACATAGTATTGCCTAAAAAAGCAAAGTTTTCTTTATGTAATACATAGAAAATTGTAGTCATTACATTACAAACAGTATGCATAGCTACACCCTTGTGTAGCAATGAAGTTTTGGATGTGAAAGGTGTGCTTAGGGGATGATGTAGTATCTTTGATTTAAAAAAATTGTTGAGAGTACAGATTGATTGAGCACATTCTTATGTAACTGTAGACAACCTAACACACACACCTACATACAAGTCTACCATGATGAGTATTGAACCTCCTACTTATCAGGGTTACATGACCTAGGTAGCACTGTATTACTCAAAAGCACCACAGGAGAAGTTTAACTCTTAAGGTAAGAGAGTGCCCTCTTCTCAGGATGATCTCATCAGTGTGTTTCATACAGGATGTTTCCATGAAAGTTGGTGTAAGGGGAGCTTTGTGCATATATAAATGCATCCTGTCTAGGGGAAATGGAGATAGAAATCCGCACACACATACAACTTTTTCATTGCAGGTATGAAACCACCTACCTATCTAGTTTACAAAATTTAGAGAGCACTGTATTACTCACAAGTGCCATAGGAGAAGTCTGACATTTAAGCGGGTGACAGTACACTCTTGTCAAGATGACCTCATCACTGTATTCCATACAGAATGTTTCTGTAAAAGTTGGTATGAGGAAATGTGTGAACATTTAAATGTATCCTCTCCAGGGAAAATGGAAATAGCAACAAGCATTACACACACAGATCCACATACACATACACGTTTCCCATGACTGGTATAGAACTTCCTACCTATCTAGTTTACACCATCTAGAGAGCACTCTTGTTAGGATGTCCTTTTCAATGTGTTTCAGAGAGGATGTTACTGTAAAAACAGGGATAAGGGAGCTATGAGAACAATTAAATGTATTGTTTTCAGGCAAAGAGGATACACTACCAAGAGAATCACATGCAATTCTTCCATGTTGCTCATCAAACTTCCTACCTATCAAAGTCAGACAATGTAGACAGCACTGTATTAGTCACAAGTACTACAGGAGAAGTCTGATTCTTAGGGGAGAGATTGTTCTTTTGTCAGGATGACCTCATCGGTGTGTTTCACTGAGGATGTTACTGTAAAAATAGGGATACAGGAGCTTTGAGGAAGGTAAATATATTATTCTTAAGCACAGTGGTTACACACACTTACAAGTCTTCCATATTGGCCATAGAATCTCCTACCTGTCAAAATTATATAACCGAGACAGCACTTGTTAGTCACAAGCACCACTGGAAACATCTGACTGCACTTTTGTCAGAATGATCTCATCAGTGTATTTCATACATGATATAGCTGTAAAAAATTGGAATAAAGAAGCTGTGAGAACAGTTACATTTATTATTCTCAAGAGAAGTGGATACACCACCAAGGGATACACACAGTCTCAGATAAGTCTTCGATAACTAATTATCAAACCTCTTAGCTATCTAAGGTAAGCAATCTAGAAAACTGCATTAGTCAAAAGTGCCACAGGAAAAGACTGACTCTTAAGGGATAAGAGTGAACTGTTGTCGATATGACCTCATCAGTGTGTTTCATACATGATGAGTCTGTAAACATCGGGATAAAGGAGTTATGAAAGCAGTTAAATACAGTATTCTCAGGAGAAATGGATACACCACCAAGGGATACATACAGTCTCACACAAAACACAAATCTTCCATGCAAGGCATCAAACCACTTACTTTATTTATTTATTTTATTTTATTTATTTTATTTTATTTTACATTTGTTAACCGGGCTAGTCCAACTGGATATATTTCCATTTTCAGCAGAGGCCCGGGGAGAAAAGCTCCAAATTAACATGCACAAATATGAAAGAAAATTATGTTAAAAATAGCATAGAGTATTCACTAATTAAAAATAATTCATACTTATTTGAGCAACACAACATAAAAGCTTTTCATACATTAATATAAATGAAATGATGTTAAAATAATCAGAGAGCATTAGCTAAAGAGATAATACTATTTATAAACTAATACCTAAAAGGATAAGACACACTTCCATAAAGATATGTGAAGTAGTTTACAATACATACACAATTTCATTCATCTCAGTTCCTAGTTGTAAGAATAATTTAAGACAGTTATTACTTCCCAAGGGGAAAACAGTATTAACTGGGGAAGGGAGGCAGTAAAGAGATAGGGCAATAGCTAAAGCAGATAATTAGTCAGGGTAGCAGCAAGGACATAACCATTTTGTTTTAAGATGTTTCTTGAGACTTTTTTTGAAGAGTGGAAAGGAGGGAAGTAAAGTTAGATCTGATGGTAACATGTTCCAATATTTTCCAGCGGTATTAGAAAACAAGGAGTCACCTGCCAAGTTATTGAACTTGCTTATGGTAGCCAGTAGTTTGGTGGAAGAGCCTAAGGAATTGAGGTTTGTATAGGGAGTAATAAGGTTAGAAAGTATAGGTGTGTTGTTAGGTTGGTAGAAAATCCTGTGGGCAATGGTAAGTTGGGAAAGTATCAAAATGTTTTTTAATTCGAGCCAGTCTAGCTGCTGTAGGTTCTGACAGTGGTGAGTTCTAAATGGATTCCCAGTGGCAAACCTGGCAATATTGTTATAGGAGTTGCCTAGTTTAGCAAGATTATTTTTCTTTAGGTTAGTTTAAATGGGGGAAGCACAGAGTAGAGTTGAGATTAGATGGGAGTGGGCAATTGTAGTTCTGGCTGTTGGTGTTAAGAAGGGTTTTATTCTGTACAGGGAGCCCAATTTTCTATTTAGGGTTTCAATAGTGTTATTTATATGGTTATCAAAGGTAAGGTTATTGTCAGTTATGATTCCTAGCGGTTTGGTGGTAGAGTTGGGGGTTATAAGTGTGCCATTATTCGATTTGATAGAGAAATTTATAGGGGGCGACTTACTGTTATGTGTGAAGAGTGAGTTTGTTTTTTTTAGTGTTCAAAAGGAGGCAGTGTTTCAAGAACCAAGTCTCGACTGTGTGAAATACTGTCTGGGTTAGAGAATGTAGTTTGGATGTGGAGCTGGCCGAACATATGAGTGTGGAATAATCGGCATATTGTATGCAGGTAGCTTGAGGGATTGCTAAGTGTAATAAAGAGAATAAAAGTGGACCTAGAATGGAGCCCTGTGGGACTCCGAAGGAGACTGGCAGAAGGGCAGATAGATTATTCTCCCAGAGGACTGCTTGTTACCTATTGGTAAGGTAGGACTTGAACCAGAGAACAGCCTTGGAGTCTAGTGAAAGGGATTCAAGAGATTTTATGAGTAGGGGGTGGTTTACCATATCAAAAGATTTTGACACATCAATAAAGAGGGCTAATGAGAGGATGTTGTTATTACGGTTTTTATTGATGGAGTCGGTGAAAGACAGGAGAGCTGTGGTGGTACTGTGGAATGGCCTGAAGCCATGCTGACAGTTAGCTAGTATATTATGTTGGGTTAAGTGGTTTATTAGTTGATGGTGAATGCATTTTTCCATAACTTTTGCTAAGGGAGATAAGAGAGCTATAAGCCTATAGTTGGAATAATCATTGGAGTTACCGCCTTTGTGTAAGGGGATAATGTGGGAGATTTTCAGATGTCAGGAATGGTTCCTTCTTTTATGGTTCTGTTTATAAGTATGGATACAGGATAAGCAACTGCTTTAGCTGCTTTTTGCAGGTATTCAGATGGCACTTGGTCAGCAGAGGGTGTACATGGCTTAAGTTTTTGGATAAGTTTTTGGATGTACGAGGTAGAGATGGGTTGTATTTGGAATGTAGGGAGAGTATCAGGTAAAGAAGTTGGGATATTAGAGTTGTTTGTAGAAAGTTGACAGGCTAGAGATTTTATGGTGTCTGTGAAGAATGTATTGAAGGCACTGGCAGTTTGATGGGAGGAATTGTTATCAGACCCTAGAGGGTGCAGTGTGCTAGAGTGCCCTGGGTGTAGGAGTCTATTTAAGCTAGTCCAGAACTTTTGTGGATTGTTATGGTGTGATTGCTGTAGTTTACAATAGTAGTTTTTTTATCAGTGAGTATTGCTTTTTTTGTAATATTTCACAACTGTCTAAATGTTTGATGCTCAGAGATGTTTTTGGATGCTCTCCACTTGGCCCAAGATTTATTCCTAAGCAATATCTGTTGTTTAGTATCTTTTGAGAGTCAGGGGGCTGGTTTGGACTTTTGATTGACCGTTTAGGTGCATGATTATCAAGGATAGTTAAGAATTTTGAGGTAAAATATTTAACAGCCTCCTCAAGATGGAGAGTCTTTACTGGGTTCCAGTTACAGGCATTAAGTTAATTTTGGAAAACTACAGGGTTAAAGTGTTTGTTAGTTTGTGAGATCCTATAAGAGGGGTTGTTATGGATGTCATTCTTTTGTTTTATAATGTAAGTTAACATATGATCACTTAAGTCATCTGGTAGAGTTCCTACCTTGTAGATTTGTTGCTATTTATTAATAAGTATTAATAACTCTCTTTTCTAATTTTCACAGACTCGTCATGTATGAGACACACTGATGAGGTCATCCTTACAAATGTTCACTCTCTTTTCTTAACAGTCAGACTTTTCCTGTGATGCCTTACTTATCTAAGGTACATAATCAATAGAGCACTTTTGTTTGTGTCTTTCGGCTTTTCCCAGTTAGGGGTCGCCACAGCGGAACTCTGGTCCGCTAATAATTGTCAGTTGATTTTTACGTACCGGCTTGCCAGGCCTGACGCACAACCTTCAACGAAGGTACACCCATTCATGCATGTCTCCATGCAGAAGACGCTCTAGCTGAGAATCAAACCGGACAGCGTCTTATTGTGAGGCGACAATGCTACCGCAGCACCACCAAAAGCATCACAGGAAAAGTCTGACTGTTAAGAAAACAGAGTGAACTTTTGTTAGGATGGCCTCATCAGTGTGTCTCATACATGATGGGTCTGTGAAAATTAGAAAAGAGAGTTATGAGAGCAGTTAAAATAAATCTAGGAGAAGTGGATACATCACCAAGTCACACACACAGTCACATACACACACACACACACACACACACACACACACACACACACACACCTTCCATGTTGGGTATTGAACCACCTGCCTACCTAGGTTACACAATCTAGAGAGCAAGTGCCAAAGGAGAAGACAGACAGCATCTATGTGAAAGTGGGTACTGAAATATTTGTAAAAAGCAATGCTTTGAAGAGATGTTAATGAGCATCACAGGCTGTGCAACAAATGCATATGTGTGCACAGAACAATGTAACATCATTGTGATTGTCACATGTAATAACATACTTTTATATGTATATGCAGAGACTGTCTTTACTGGACACTTTCTTACTGTGAGGGACATTGATATGTTCTTCATAATGGACTGACATACACATTAACTGTCGCACACCAGTGTAGTATCAATCAAGCATTGCTGTGACTTCATGTCGGGATGATTGTACACTTGTATTTTGTCATACATGAACTATGTGCATTTCAAAAGACAAACATGTAAGAAATATATAGAACAATACACTAGAGAATGATAGTGATGGATTTTGTGGGAATAGTTAACCAAGCTGGTAACACAGTGCATGTGTAAAGACTATATAGCAGACATATTACCTTAAATGATCGGACTAAGTGAATACACGTCATTCAGAAATCATGATCATCTTTTGACAACAGCAATACAGCCATACAAATGTTGTGCAACAGAAAACTATAAATCTTTGATTTTCTCTTGCTCTCTATTGTACTCATTTAGCACAAAGCTGCTAAGATGATTTGCACTGCTGATGGCAAACTGCACATCCATACTCATATCTCGAAGTGTTGAACTTACAATGATAATTAGCAGTACTCTATGGTGCTTTGTGCTGACTTCAGAGCAAAGATCTTTACAAGACATAGATATAGCCAACCTGCTGGCAGACAGGTTCAGTGAAAATTTCATCCCCCCATCAGTAAACCAGGACATCCCCAACACCTGCCCCCCCCCTCATCACCAGGGAGCAGGTCCTTAATGCCATTTCACAGCAAAAAATACAATCTTCATTGGACCCGATAACATCCCTTGGCTGTATCCTACATGAACCCAGACATGAGCTTTCAGCTCCATTAGACACACTATTCAACCAAAGCCTGAGCAGCGGCTTCATCCCAGCTGAATGGAAGACAGCCACTGTCATCCATCTACACAAAGGTGGAGCAACCACTGACCCAGGCAATTATAGGCCCATCAACCTTACTAGCCTAATCTGCAAGGCCATGGAATGCATTATCATGGACTTTATAAATAAGGACATTGGCAACCTCCAAACGCTTGACCCCATACAGTTTGGTTTTGTCAAAGGGATATCATGTCTGTCAAACTTGGTTGACTTCTTTGAAACAGTCACCAAAGCCATGGACGAGGGGAAGACAGTGCACACCACCTACCTTGGCCTACCCAAAGCCTTTGACACTATTCCCACTCAGGCATAATAGATAAACTCTCCCAGCTAGGCATCAATCCGTATGGTACCAGATGGGTAGCTAACTGGCTCACTGATAGAACACACTCAGTCAAAGTAGGGGAAGCCACCTCTAGTAGTAGACCGTAATGAGTGGTGTACCCCAAGGATTGGTCTTGGGGCCTCTGCTGTTTGAGATATACTTTTCTGAGGTGCAAGTCAAAACCAGTGGTCTCTGGATGACCAAGTTTGCAGGTGACTGCAAGCTGGGCACTGTCTTAAATTCCCCTAGTGATGTGAACATCCTCCTAGAGGGATTTACCAAAACTAATGACTGGGGTCAGTATCATGGCCTCAGACTGAATGCCATGAAATGCATCATTATCCCCTTTGGGTAAAATGTCATCTCCACTAATTATCATATTAATAACAACATACTAAGCATGCAATCAGTCGTGAGGCACTTGGGAACCCAGGTTGATAGCAACCTGACTTTTGACCACCACGTTGCCTCCATTGTATGGAAGGCTTTCTACATGGCCCACCTCATAAATAAGAGTATTTCATTCAAGAACAAAGAGGTCATAACATCCCTGTACTCCTCCCTTATCAGACCCATTATCAAGTACAATTCCCCCTTCAGCATGTACCTTGCCAAGCACATGCAGCAGCTGGAGAGACCACAGGGGTTCCTGACCTGGAAAATCCAGGGTCTAAAACACCTATCCTATACAGATAGGCTACAAGCCCTGCCCCTCTACTCAGTCTCATACAGACTGCTCAGAAATTACCTGTGTCTGGCATACAAGGCCATTTCAGACCCAGCCTTGATGGAGTTGCTGCATATCCGTAAGACAAACTCCACTCACGCACCCACACGCAAGGCCTTAAACTGGTCTGTGATATTAATAGAACTTGTTGGCAGGATAGATTTGTGTCCCAAAGACTCCCACATCTATGGAATAGACTCCCTCTCCATGTCAAGCACAGTACCGCTCTAGCCCTCTTTAAGAGTAGCCTGGACGACTGGATGGGGAACAGAAAATATACCCCTGGGATCCCACCTGTGTCCTTGCTGGACAGGGGAAAAAGGTGCTGACTTTGAGGGAACATGGGTGAAATTCTTGACTAGGCTTATAAGGGCCTCCAGGCCAAGAGCCTGGTATCATCCTATGAACCTATAAGACAGCCTTCATGATAGGTAGTAGGCAGATTAATGTAGCAGCAGTTTAATGATGTATTAAATAAAGATTTAGCCAACATTTACAGACACAGTAGTCAGACAAAATATCATAAAACATGCTGTCATCCATGTGTATTTGAACATTTTCAGCATGCCAAGAAAAATATTTATACCCACGTATTATGTTAGAACAACACTTAGAAAGTTATAATTGCAAGAGTTAATATTTGGCAGTGGATTTCAGGAAATGTAAATGTATGTATTCATCTGTATTACCCTATTGACCACTGTAATCTGTACATCCAACTTTTCATCTTGTTTAAAATTACGTTATACTGAATAAGCATAGCTTAGCACAGTGGCATGAAGTATGACAGAGTAATGCAGATGAAGGCAATCAAATCCAAAGATATTGCCAAAAGCTGTGTACTTCCATTTAGCCTCCTTTGCATGTGCTGTCCTGTGCCAGACATTGCGCAAATGCAGACATGGAGGAATAATAATACAGAAGGGAGAAGATACATTGACAGGGTGACATGGAGGCAGTGACAAAGTAGATTATCATTGACAAAGGATAATGGTGGCTTAAAACAACATGCAGCCTAAATTAGTTAAACAAAAAACACTCAGTAACTCTTAGCTAATGGCTGGATTAGAACCCTTGAAATTTTTCAAAAATCTTTAATCGTATTTGAGCATTAGCTCATCACACCACAAAGGAATCACTACTGCACAGCATTAATATAACACTGTTGAAGCACACTGACAACTTATTGAAGAAGGAGGAGTGAACAGAGGGAGTTAGAGACAGATGCAGACAGGAATAGCAACAATATGCTTACTGGGACATGTAGAAACATATGTAAGGTGTTTTTGTTGTACTTATTAAATCCTCATTAATCTGTCATACTTTGTCCAATAAACTGATTGTTATAGGTACAAATAATGGGTTGAATAGTGCAATAAACAAGAATGCCTAAATAGGAGAAGGTTAGCTCACTAAGTCTCCCTGTTGGGGCTGCAATGTTTTTGAGAATGATGTCTTGCACTAGTCAAATGTTATGTTAAGGAAATATGTTATATGTAGAGAAATGCAGATCTTTGCCATTAAATATATGATAGGAATATGAGCTGTCATGAAGTGTTAAATTGACATACAGCTGTAACTGAATGCAGGACCCTATGCCAAAACATAATGCTACAAAGAGGGTGATTATCTCAACACACCACATAGGAACTCCTACATCCAATAGCCTAAGAATTGTTAAATTAACTGTATCACAGTACTGCCATTAGTCTGCCTTTACTCTGTCCTCCCATACTGCAGTGGATTTAAGCATATTTGCATGGCAGTAAGTGGACCACTGCAGATTACATTGAAGCCTTCAGCTTTTGCAATAAGAAGTTAAACAGCATTCATTGTCACTCATGATTGCTGCTCTATGACAATCTCTACACAAAGGCCAAGGACATAAAGTGAAGGCTTATCCATTGGCCATTTCTGGCCATGTGTGCTGTGTGTGAATCTATTTTTGAAAAGATTAAACATGTGAAAAAGGAGAAGATAGGACAGTGATTAAAATGAGGGCAGGGGGCAGCACACAGGGAAAACAGTACAGGAATTTGCAAGAGGGTCATGTGAGAACATTATAGCTCTCCACTTCCTCACAATGTCATTATACGACACAGTTTCATGACTTTGCAGAGTCATCACATCAGTGATGGGTGACAACAATGGAATAATGTATAGCCAATTGGACTTAATCAATTGTGTCAAGATGACACACAGGTAAAGTGGACGGCTATGTATGGGGTGTCATTTTTTTGCGGGACAGGTGCCCATTTTTTTACTTTTTTGGGAGAGAGAAATGTTGGGAAAAATACTTAGCAATGATTGTGTCAGATATCTAAGGCAGGTTAGAAAGCATCTGCAAACATACAGGACATGCAAGACAGGCAGGGATGGTGATGGAGACAAAAGGTTGGGGGACAGCAAGATTGGGATAGGTTGTGGACATTCGAGGCGCACCCACGTCCAGCTGGAAAACAGTGAAAATCAAGTCATCACTCTCAAAACTGTCCTTGCTGCCTCCTGCAGCAGGTCCTTGGGTCAGTGCTGGATGTGGCATCATTTTTGTGATGCAAAGCAGGACCATTTCAAGTCCTGCTGATACATGCAATGAGGCCCCTCTCCATTATATCTTCCACCACCACTGTCATCTCCTGCCAGGTGACAAAATTGCAACTTCCATTAGTACTGCTTCTCGAGGGCACCACCACACCAGCAAGAAGGGCAGAGCTACCTGACATACTTGGAGCAGGTAGGCAGAGGTTGTGGAAGCAACACTGACATGTTGTGACCCTGAAGTGCTGGCGTACCTCTCTGTGCTGTTGATGATTAATTTTCAGCAGCAAGTTATGCAAACAGCAGATTGTTAATACATTATAATCCCCCACAAAAATAGGGAGAAAGGGTGGGGGAGACAAAACAAAGGGATAATTAGATGCATGGAATGTCACAGTACTGTATTTTGTAAACAATCTTGGATATGATGATTTAGTATTGAACACCTCTGCAACATCTATATATGATGGAAAGGTATTTAAGTGTCATTAAATAAACAAATGTCACTGCTCTAATATAAGAAATAGCTGACCTTATTTCACTATGACAGATTACAGTTATACATTCTAAATTGTTGTTAAGATCTTATACATAATTATCAATTAAAAAAATGCTTCTTCTGGGTACTGAACCTACACACAGTAAAGATGCCGTTCTAGTTGACTAATGCAAGTAACGACACTTATTAGAGAAGGCATGCATACTTGAGATGAGGGAGGAGGTATGTCTGCTCAAGATGCTAGAGCTTAAGGGAATGAAAATAACATTATGGCTTGAATTTTGACAAGACCCACACTTACCCCAGGCCTCTCTGAGGTCAGTTAATCTCTTCTGGTGACCCTCACCATTTGTAGCACTGTCCTCTGCAGCTGTACAGAACAAAAAGAAAACAAATATAAATGAAAGTATAATGACTAGCTGCATGGGCTGGCTAGATAATTACTGGTAGTATATCATAAACAGCTTATGAGTCAGTATACTTACACAACTGAGGGGGTATTCCCAGTCCTAAATTCAGCCTTCCATTGGCTTAGGAGGTCCTCCTTGAATTTTTCAAGGTCACTGTAAATGGTTATGACATTGTTCACAATTGCACTACACAAAGGCCAAGGACATAAAGTGAAGGCTTATCCATTGGCCATTTCTGGCCATGTGTGCTGTGTGTGAATCTATTTTTGAAAAGATTAAACATGTGAAAAAGGAGAAGATAGGACAGTGATTAAAATGAGGGCAGGGGGCAGCACACAGGGAAAACAGTACAGGAATTTGCAAGAGGGTCATGTGAGAATATTATAGCTATCCACTTCCTCACAATGTTATTATACGACACAGTTTCATGACTTTGCAGAGTCATCACATCAGTGATGGGTGACAACAATGGAATAATGTATAGCCAATTGGACTTAATCAATTGTGTCAAGATGACACACAGGTAAAGTGGACAGCTATGTATGGGGTGTCATTTTTTTGCGGGACAGGTGCCCATTTTTTTACTTTTTTGGGAGAGAGAAATGTTGGGAAAAATGCTTAGCAATGATTGTGTCAGATATCTAAGGTAGGTTAGGAAGCATCTGCAAACATACAGGACATGCAAGACAGGCAGGGATGGTGATGGAGACAAAAGGTTGGGGGACAGCAAGATTGGGATAGGTTGTGGACATTCGAGGTGCACCCACGTCCAGCTGGAAAACAGTGAAAATCAAGTCATCACTCTCAAAACTGTCCTTGCTGCCTCCTGCAGCAGCTCCTTGGGTCAGTGCTGGATGTGGCATCATTTTTGCGATGCAAAGCAGGACCATTTCAAGTCCTGCTGATACATGCAATGAGGCCCCTCTCCATTATATCTTCCACCACCACTGTCAACTCCTGCCAGGTGACAAAATTGCAACTTCCATTAGTACTGCTTCTCGAGGGCACCACCACACCAGCAAGCAGGGCAGAGCTACCTGACATACTTGGAGCAGGTAGGCAGAGGTTGTGGAAGCAACACTGACATGTTGTGACCCTGAAGTGCTGGCGTACCTCTCTGTGCTGTTGATGATTAATTTTCAGCAGCAAGTTATGCAAACAGCAGATTGTTAATACATTATAATCCCCCACAAAAATAATGAGAAAGGGTGGGGGAGACAAAACAAAGGGATAATTAGATGCATGGAATGTCACAGTACTGTATTTTTTAAACAATCTTGGATATGATAATTTAGTATTGAACACCTCTGCAACATCTATATATGATGGAAAGGTATTTATGTGTCATTAAATAAACAGATGTCACTCCTCTAATATAAGAAATAGCTGACCTTATTTCACTATGACAGATTACAGTTATACATTCTAAATTGTTCTTAAGATCTTATAAACAACTATCAATTAAAAAAATGCTTCTTCTGGGTACTGAACCTACACACAGTAAAGATGCCATTGTAGTTGACTAATGCAAGTAACGACACTTATTGGAGAAGGCATGCATGCTTGAGATGAGGGAGGAGGTATGTCTGTTCAAGATGCTAGAGCTTAAGGGAATGAAAATAACATTATGGCTTGAATTTTGACAAGACTCACACTTACCCCATGCCTCTTTGAGGTAAGTTAATTTCTTCTGGTGACCCTCACCATTTGTAGCACTCTCCTCTGCAGCTGTACACAACAAAAAGAAAACAAATATAAATGAAAGTATAATGACTAGCTGCATGTGCTGGCTAGATAATTACTGGTAGTATATCATAAACAGCTTATGAGTCAGTATACTTACACAACTGAGGGGGTATTCCCAGTCCTAAATTCAGCCTTCCATTGGCTTAGGAGGTCCTCCTTGAATTTTTCAAGGTCACTGTAAATGGTTATGACATTGTTCACCATTGCATGGCATGCCAGTTGCATTGGAGACAGCCTTAGCTATTCCAAGCCTCAGCCGTATACTGAGACCTGATGTAATGACCCTGCAGAAGCCTATGGGTGTAGAACTTCAGGAAGAGTGCCAGAAATATCCTCGACTCCTCAACACTCCACCATTGTGCAATAAATTTAGCACTATTCTCTCCCTCACAGCAATATATACAAAAGTTAAGCTAACAAAATATGTCTGAATTGGTTCCTCTTTCAGATCTCACATATTACTGGTATTTGTAAAGATGCATAAACTTGCCAACTGCATTTGCACAACTGAAAACAGATGAACTCCTTGACAAACACATTGGCAGTATTTATAGCGCATAGCAAGAAAAGTGTGAAACATGGCATTAAACTGTGCCATTTTCATGTTCCACCCATTATAATAAGTTCCAGTGTTCAACAATGGACTGCTTATTGGTATGGGTTTTGAGGGTTGCACTTTGGAAGGTGAAAGATGCTGATTTCTGACATATCATCATGTTCGGGCTTACCCAGTGTTAAAATAATATTGTCACAGCTGGGAATCAAAGCCATGGGACAAAGGATGCAAGAATTATAACTTATGTTATGACCTGACATTGCCATAGGAGAACTTCCTTTACAGTATGGAAGTTCAACATATAGTGATTTCGGAGTGATTTCTGTATGAATGGAAATACTCTTCAGACAGGCCTGTATGTGTATGGTTCTAATTATATCTTGGAATGCATTCCTGTGTAAAATTCAGTCTTTCTGCAAGTAAATATGCAAATTCAATATGTAATATATAAATATTTTTGTCAGTAAATAGATAAATAAAAAATAAATATGATTCACATGGATGCACTTAAATGTAATGATTAATACAGGTTGATTTATGTTTCAAGCATACTTCACAAGACATAAGGGTTCTAAACATATAATTGGGACGTGATGAGTCATGATGATTATAACAAAAGTATTGTGGCCATCATAAACATGCAAGTGAATTTTATATGAAATATATTCATTGTCATGTCCAGGAAAGTAAACATACATTAGGTTTTGTTTATCACTAAAGCAGCACAGTTTCATTATGCAAGGCTTACTGATACATTGCTTGCTTGAAACAGGTTTAACATTATCAATTTCCTTATTTGTTACAGTCCTATCCAAGAAGTTGAGAGAAATGGGCTTCTTATTCCCTTGTTAAAAGTTACTTTGTAACTGGATTTGAATTATTTATGCAAAGTCAATGCCACTGTACCTTGTGCCACAGAGTTAGCTTTATGACAGGTGGAATTTCTCCTCCCACTACTGTCCAGATTGTTGAGAAAAGCACACATTGCCAGGCATGTTTAATCTACCTAAGGCAGTCTAAACTAAATTTTTCACTTTTTTCCTTAGGTAATGAACCCTGTTTGCACACTGCCAAGAGTAAAACAAATGAACCTTAAAGAGAAGGTAAACTAAAAAAAGACATATTGTTATTAATTGAAATGTAATCTTTACACAGAACTTGAACCATGCTTCATGTGCCTTATTTCTCTTGATTCACTTCAGTCATACTCTGTACCACAGAATTTGACATCTGTCAGGTATATTTATTGAAGTAAGTACTCTCCTGTTGCGATGGGCCACTCAACGATGCCAGACATGTTTGAGCTACCTAAGGCAGCCTAAACTAAAAATTTCACTTTTTCCCTTAGGTAGTGAACTCTATTTGCACACTGCTAACTGCAGAACAAATGGAAAAGATATCAGAAGAGGAGTGTATGATAGAGAAATTACAGAACATTAATGACATGTAATGCATACATATATGTAGCAATGACCAGAGCAAGAAGTGCATTCAATTGAACAATTCTTCCTTCTAACATCTCCTTGGAACATTAGACATGTACTTTGTGAACACATCATCAGAATTATAGTCAATGACAAATTATGTGAAAGTGGGCAGACTAATGAACACATGTTGTTAGCAATAGTGACAACAGTTTATTTTTAAAGAACAACACAATGGTATCATAAAATGTGATTAAATATGTATTCAGCTCACTGTGATTAAACCTCGTGCCATAGAGAACATTAGCTGTCAGGTGTATTTTCTTCTCTGAGTAACATCCAGACTGCTGACCACCACACAATGCCACTTGGCTGGTTTGCATTACCTATGGCAGCCAAAACTAAAATTTTCACCCTTTTCCTTGGCATGCAAATGATACAAGAAAAAATGATTGTAATTCAAATAGTTTACATGTTTGATCTCATATGCTATATTGCAACAGAGACCTGTATGGATTTGAACCCTCAAACAAGGGTATTGAAAGCAATCATTTCACAATACTTCTCAGTGTTGCTTCAGATAAAGACATATATTAGCAAGGTGAAAAAGACTTTAGATGTAATGATAATGTGATGTATCAAGTCACATTGAAAATGCAACAGAAACAAGTTATGAAAGGTGTCCTTTCACATATATTTTAGACTGTAAATGTCTAGATAATTGGGATATTGCCAACATTTAGCATAAGCATGTAGTCACATGATATTAAATAAAGACTGCAATCACTACAGGTATATCCCTTTCTTTTCAACTGGTGCATCATTTCATTAGCTATACTTTTATAATATCAACTCTATTTCTGTTTTATTTATTTATTTTTATTTTACATTTGTTGACCGGGCTAGTCTAACTGGATATGTGTCCATTTTCAGTAGAGGCCCGGGGAGAAAAGCTCCAAGTTTTAATACATAGTAAAAAATCAGTCTACATAAAAGTTAAGACAGTCAAATCAGTAAACAGAAAAAAAAAAACTAAAAAAGATAAAATATGTACATTTTTTTTTTTTTTTTTTGAGATGAGTAGAAGAACAATATTTTCAAGGTAGCTTAGAATAAAAGAAAGGATAAAGTGAGAAAGAGGTGGGGTAAAGATAGGAAAGGTATCAGAGATATAATAGGATGAGTAGAAGATTAGATTATTTTCATAGGGCTAAAAAAGTTACTTTTATGAAGGGGAGGCAAAACATACACCTAAGAAGAGAGGAAAGAAAGGAAGCTTTGAGTGCTTCTTCAAAGGGTAAGTTTCCTGTCTTAAAGAGTAGCTGTGGAACTTTAGAAAACATTTATTGGGTTATTGGTTAGATAAAGGGGGAAGGAAAGGGAGATAGGAGACAGAAGAGCAAGCTAGTCAGGGTTAATACAGGGGCAGAGCCATTTTTTATTAAGGTACAATTTGAGATTCTTCTTGAAAATAGGAAGAGAAGTCAGGGATGTGATATCAGCGGGTAATGTGTTCCAGTGTTTCCCAACTGAGTTGGAGAATAAGCCATCTCCTGCAGAGTTATTAGGTGCAGTAATGTTGATCAGAAGTTTGTTAGAGGAGCGTAGATGTTTCAGGTTATAATAAGGGGTAATGAGGCTGGTAAGTACTGGAGTTTTGGTGGGTTGGTACAGGGTTTTGTGCGCTATTAGTAGTTGTTGAAGTTTAATCTGATTAGGAAGTTCAAGCCAGCCAAGTTGTCTTAGATTAATGCAGTGGTGGGTTCTGAAAGGAGATCCGGTAGCAAATCTAGCAATGTTGTTGTAGGATATAACTAGTTTATTAAAGTTTTTTTTTGACAGGTTGGTATAAATAGGACATGCATGGAGTAAAGTAGAGATTAGATGGGTCCTGGCTAGGGTAATTCTACTAGCTGGGGTAAGAAATGATTTAATTCCACATAGGGTTCCTATTTTTTTGTTTACACTTTTTACAGTAGAGTTAATGGGATTCTCAAAATTGAGTTTATTATCTATTGTAATCCCTAGAAGTTTTGTGGTGGTTTCAGGGGAAATATTAGTATTGTTGTTTGAAGTCATCGAGAAATGTAGGGGGATTTGGTTACGTGTTGGGGAGAAGAGTAGAAGTTTTGTTTTCTTAGGGTTGAGTAGGAGGCAGCGTTGGGAAAACCAATGTTCAACTGTGTTAAAGGCTTTTTGTGTAAGAGACTGAAGTTCAGCATAAGAGGTAGCTGTGCAGATAATAGTGGAGTCATCTGCATATTGTATACAGTTAGAAAAAGGGATAGCTGATTGAAGGTCATTGATAAAGATGGAAAAAAGAAGTGAACCTAAGATAGAGCCTTGTGGAACACCTAGGGAAATAGGAAGGTGGTCAGATATTGAGTTTTTCCAGACTACTGCTTGTTAACGGTTTTCGAGGTAAGACTGAAACCAAGTTAAGCTGTTAGGATCCAGTGATAGATAATTGAGAATGAGGAGGAGCATTTTGTGATTTACCATGTCAAAGGCTTCTTGCCATATGTTATCTTTGACAATGCTTATAGGACTCCCTTTAATATGAATGACATTTCCTACTAAGAGCAAATAATTGTGCTCATTTAAACCAGCATTTGAATCTTACAGCTGTTGAACTCCTAAATCAGTCAATGCACTTGCAGACTTTTTAGGTCTCTTCTCCCTAGCACACTCTTAGTAGGTGTATATCAAAGAAGGGAGACTGTGAAAGCTCAGTGTTCCAACATTCAGGGTAATCGGAGAGACCTGCAAGCCATTAACAGGTAACACTTCCTAGTGCTCATGTTTGCATGGCTGTGCAAGATCCCACTCCCGCAGTGACACTACATCGACTGCTCTGTCAGTGATTGGAGTGTCCACACCTTGACAGGGTAGGCCACAGGATCATGGTTCTGGACATAGTCCTGATGAGAGCTTGTCCAGCAGACATTGCTTACATTCATGGAGCACAACTTCTCACCAGGGCCATGGAAGTAGCAGTTCAACTCATGGCAGAGGTGGTTCTTGTGGACGGGGGGGGGGTGACAACACTGAACTGAGTAGTTTACCATGCATGGTTCACACCTGTCCAAGATAGAAGCCTCAATATATGGCTAGCACAGTGCTTAACTGTGTTCATGTAGACATGCACACACTTAGAAAAGAAAATAATTCACTTGCCCACACCACTTTAGACACACACACACACACACACACACACACACACACACACACACACACACACACACACACACACACACACACACACAAAACTGCTGAGTGCTATGCATCTGTGGTTTCTGGCACTGAATGCTGTATACTTTGGGAGATACATGTGTTTCTTAATTGCACATGCTGACTTCTTTCTTATCAACCTTACCATTCTACCCCCCACCCCACCCTGTGCAAATGATGAAAGCTGTGCCCTGCCCTTTGCCTATGTCTTTGTGCTAAGAAAATGTTTTTTCATAAGATAATATTGGGAGGGGGTTAGGTCAGGGGCAGGGACAGTCTGTTCTACCTTGCTCACATATTTTAACTCAATTCCTAATCTTGCCCTGACCTTTAATCCCAACCCTGCACATTACTGTGCAAAAACTCTTTTCCTAACCATCCCAATATTCAAACAAATTTGGTCTTGTGGTATTGTTATAGATTTTTTTCAGTCAACCATTAACAAAAGATGAAAATTTCCTTTTGCAGTTAGTTGAGTTCTGTTTTTTGATTTTTTTCAGTTGACTGAATTTCAAGTTATAGATGTTAGTAAGTACACACATACACACACTATCTATATATGTGTGTGTGTGTGTGTGTGTGTGTGTGTGTGTGTGTGTGTGTGTGTGTGTGTGTGTGTGTGTGTGTGTGTGTGTGTGTGTGTGTGTGTGTGTGTGTGTGTGTGTGTGTGTGTGTGTGTGTGCGTGTGTGTGTGTGATACCTGTAACCTAGCACCTTGGGCAAGCACTGCCTCTAACTTACAATTCTTATTGCTCTGTTCCTCTTGAGAGAATAGTGGCAAAAGTCTCTTGTACAGTTTCATTGCCTCTTAAACATGAAAACTTTGTGTAATGTACAGCAACATGGGCAGATCAAATTACACTAGAAAGAAAAAGCATGCAAAGGAGCATGGAAGCCTGCCATGTATTAGGGGTATTGTCTCTCTGGCTCAAAGAACATGATAGGAGCTTGAAAGGCAAAGTTTAGCCAACATTCTAGCCCCACAGTATGGCAACACTTCTTCTGCCTTTCTCTTGACTTTTGTCCCCTGAGGGAATGAGAACTCCATTAAACTAGAACCAACAGCTGTAGGCCATCGTATTGAAAATGACTGAGCGCAGAAAAAAGTCCTTATCTCCTTATAGACCAAACATATAGGTATAAAGCCATGGAATACCCACCTACAGTGTCTACCTTTCAGTAAATGCTACTCTACTAATGCCTATCCTTTTAAATTTCATTTAGAATCATTACATGTGTTTTCCATAGGCCTTACTGTTGGAGCTTAACCTGGAATGGATCTCCCAAGAGGAACATACCTGATTTATCCAGAGCATATTGCATAATCTTCTGTTATAAGGATAATCAGGTATATATGCTTGGAAGTACATGCCGAATGCACAGAACGTGATGAGTTCAGACAGTGGGCATTTCATCTATCTAGGTAATCTTTGTGAAATCATAAGTGAAGTTTTTCTGTTAATTGATTTTTCTTCCAAATCCTTCAAGTACATTAAAATGCACTCTAAATGCAGAATAAACAGTAGAAAGTTTATATGACTCTTTTATCCATTAGATGAAAAAGAGAGGGATATACTAGAAAGCAAAGAGAAGCACAGAAGAAAACCTTTAACTACTAGTCTGTGCTGAGCATCAAAACTCTAACAACTGAGATAGGAAGCTGTAACTGAAAGCTGAGCTGTAACCACAGCAATAAAATGACTAAATCTGTGTTCAGGGCTACTGTCTCATGTCCCTGCGACCACATTGCATCAGATAATAGGATAATGCATACTATTTATGATAGGCAGACTTATATATCTGAAACTGAATATTTCAAAAGTATTGTTTACGATTTCACACCAGTTATATTCCTAATGAAACCCACCCACACTCTAAGCTTGCGGGTAAGTGACAACTGTCATTTATTCCCCTAGTAATTTCAGACACGTTCTAAATTAATTACTTGCTCCCAACTTACATGAAAATTTATCTATCTCTTCTTGTGTAGCTAATAGCACTTTCCTGGGTCTACTTTATTCCTGCAAAAGCCGAATCGCTCGAATACAATTCGCGTGACACATAACGAGTGAAACGCGAGTACATCAAATGCACTAAACCGCGAAAGTGGAAATATCGAATTCGCATAATTGGCCCGTTTGCGGAATAGCTACGTAAGGTAAGTGTGCGATAGTTACGGACCTTAGGGCTAGGGTGCGGGTTAAGGTAAGTGCATAGATAGGTAATGTATGTAAGGTTTAGTGTAGGGTTTTGTTAAGTGTATGTGTGTGGAATATTTAGTTTGTTTGGGTATAGCTCAGTAGGGTTAAGTGTGCAGTAGTTACGGACCTTAGGGTTAGGGAGGGGTTAAGGACAGTGCATAGATAGTTTTGTATGTATGGTTTAGTGTAGGGTTCGAAGTAGGGTTTTGGTGCTTTACTTTAGGGGTAGAAGTAGGGTTTTGGTTAGTACGTGTATGTGTTGTTTTTTACTGTGTTTCGGTAGGTAGCATGTTGCGGGTGGTGGGGTTGGCCAACTATGAAAGATCGAGATTTTGAATTTCGCAGTTTAGTGCATTCAACGTATTCACATTTCACTCGTTATGGTTCATGTGAGTTGTATTCGAGCAATTTGGCTTTAACTGGAATAAAGTAGATCCCACTTTCCCTACCTACCCTTTCTCTCCTCTGCCTCCAGATATATTCAAAATGTCACATTTATTGGAGGAACCAGTATCTCTTTTTTACTATTAATTCAAATGCATTGCTATGTTTCACAATTATGTTAGGCTCCTACTAAGTTCTGTTCTGCTTTTTATGTCTGTATTGCTTATATGTCACAAGGAAATGCACATGCTCTTTACGTCTTTGTACAAACCCATCGTAGTTACCCCTGGAATTACTGATGTTACAAACTTCCAGGGGCTTATCACTGTAGTTGCTGTTCTGCTGACAGGCTTTTTATGCTGCCTGCCTGTTGCCATTTGTGTGCTTTTGCTCCTAGCTGCATTTTTGTCCTACTTGCATTAGTTGTCTATAATGTAACATTTGGGTTAGATTATCATCCTTGTTTTTTCCTCCTCTTGCTGTCTTTATTTTTTTTTCTTCTGCCAAGCATCTCTTTTTTAAAACGTTTTATTATCCTTTTTCTTCCTTATTTACCATTACTAAGATTTCTAATCTTAATTTGTTTTTCCAACATCTCTGTGAAGGCAATAGCTGTAATATTTTACAATCAAACTTAAATATGCTACAAGTATGTTTAACCTCATATGAAGGAAACAATTCTGGGTACATTGCGGGTGCTGAGAAGAGCACTTTTGGCATGTGGTATCAAGTGTTATGCAATTTAATATTGTTTATCCTTGGATTTTTTTTCCACTTGTTTCTTCAGGCTAGTCTTACTAGTGTCTGCTGGTATACTTGACATCTGCTTTGTATGCTAGTTTATCTGAGGACTGCATATATTTATCCACAGCAGTCAGTCTTAGCCCAGTTTCAGTCCACTGGAGCTGCATGTACTTTATCTCATTTAATTACACTTTCAGCACCTTCAGCTTTGCCTTTGGACCAGGACACTGAATATGTAGTTACTTTTTTTTCAGTTTTTTTCTCAAATTTAAAGGTTCCTTTGGAGATAATTCCTAACTAAATGTTATGTCTATGTATTATATAATGTGACATCATTTTATAGATTTGAATTATGCAGCTGGGAAAACAATGTGAGGTGGATGATTTTGCATTTATTGAAGGAATGAAAAAATGCAAAGGAAGGAAAATAGAGTTAAGGAATGAGGTTTTTATTTATTGGAATACATGTTACAGAGGTGAATAGAATGGAAAGGGGCATCTATCAAATCAGCTGATATTTGATTAACTGGTAATATAGTTTGCTGATGCATGGATAACTACTGCCACCCCCACAGAGACTCTCCATCCTTAGTGGATATAGATCTTGGCTACTCAACATCTAAAGGTAAAGAACTATAGATGGGCAAATCCAAAAATGTCAATCCAACATCAGTCTCAGCAAAATTAATTTTCAGCTGGTTGAGTTTCAGTGAGTTTAATTACTGAAGAGACACTCAACACAAAACAAACATAACAAAAACTGCTTCACAGAACTGGTGGTGGATGAAAATGTGGCCTCCTACTGAGAAAAGAAGTAGCTGCAACAGTCCTGGTATTTAAGAAACTGAAGAAGTACACTTTAAGTTGCATGGCCAAGCAAAATGAATTGACTCTGAATAATAATGGAACATTATGAAGAGACAGGTATTGCCAACAAATATAGCCCCTGTACATCCCCAGCACCTATTATGAGACCATATCAACACAGAATAGAAGCTATAAGGGCCTTTACCTACATCATGAAGACAGTTGTATGCAGGGATGAAATGCTGCTCTGATGGAGGTAACATAATTTAAAAAAATCAGGCTAAGAAGGAAAGTGCATCTCACATTATGCATTCTGTCTTTTTTAGTTTCCCCAGATGTTTTGTCTTTCTAATGCCATGACAAAAATGGACACAATTCCTAAGTCATGGTACATCAGAGTCCAAGGAATTAGTATTACTTCATTCTTTGATGTTAGCCAAAAGTATTCTTATCAGTATCCACAATGTACCCAGAATTGCTTCCTTATTTAGTTTATATGGAGTTACATGTATTGGTAGCTGTCAAGGCTGCCAGTCTAGCTAGATAGAATTGTGTAGATAATTTGGTCATTTGCAAGTATTAATATAAGCCACAGGCTTGTTCTTTTAAATGTAAGAAAATTGTGTTAAATGTTGAACGTTAAAAATGTAACAGTGCACTCTGCTGGAAGAAAGCTGATAAGTCAAGCATTGTATGACTGTTTGATCTCAGACTCGGAGCCATGATGTCTGGATCAGCAGATTCTGTCTATTGTTTTGAGACCAGAGTTAATTGCTAGATTTTACATATATATAATGTATTTAATTGCTGTGGTTTCCTGACCAGGTGCACTATCAAAGATATGTTAAACTCTGAGTTTCTGTTAGCCTTGGAACCAGAGAAGAATGATGTAATCTAAAATGAGTCAGCAGTGTTATATTATCAATTTAAAAGACTGTCTCAGAGAGAGACAGCATTTTGGATTTTGTCTAAAGCTGACAACAACCACCAGTACTCTGCTTTTGCTCTATATGTAAATTTATTTAGAACTGTGATTGCTCTTAGTTAAAGATAGAAAATAGTAAGCTTAGTCTAGATGTTTTCTATATTTATGTCAGAACTATTCTACAGTATTATTTTAAGCATTTTCCTGTGATGTTTGAACTCGACTAGCACTGTGTCGTAAGAGGTATTGTCTTGTGTTTTTATTATTTATTATTAAATATTTTTAAACCTTTCAACTGTGGCTGTTTTGTGCAGAGATAATTTAAGCTCTAGAGTACATTGCATGTATATAGTGATACTGTACAAAGCCACTCCAATAAGCCTTAAAAGCTCTGGTCACACTTGCTAACTGGATAATAATATTGCTCAGTAATAATTGAACTCCCTTTGGTTAGGGCCTTTTTAGTAGCTGATATTAGGGGTACTGGTGGCAGTGGATTAGTACCTTATAGCCTGGGTAGAAGGGCATACCTAGTTAACCTGTGCCACCCTTCCCCAGGAGTGTCTGTGTGTTTGTATATAAACCATATCTCAAAGTGTGTGTGTCAGCTACTTGGGCAGGGACACAATGCACTGGTTAGACAGAGGGAGTGCTGGGAGGACTTGGCTTGGAACCCTGGCTAAGGACTCCACTCTATAGCTGTGCCAGTGGGGAGTCGTATTTGGAATCTGGAGAGAAAAGGAGAAACTAGCCCCAGACTGACTGTGATCTCTGTGTGCTCTTAAGGGAAATTATACTTTACTGTGTGTGTATTTGTCATTCTTCCCAATGTGGACGCCCTTCACTAATGCTAGTGGTGAGGATTGAGGCTCCTTTATTACTGGCCAGTGCATGGGTGTCATAGCAGTATATTTAAGTACAATATGAAATTCTTTTTTATTAGCCTTATTGCTCATCTTACTACTGGAACTGTCTGGGAATCTTTATTCATCATCAGTCTTGTTTCTGCTTGCAAATCCTAGTATTTTATAACTTTAGTTCTCTCAGTATATGCAACACTATAATCACTAGATGTAGCAATTTCAATGATTAACTCTACTCTTGTCTTTTTTTTATTGGAGCATAATATCTGTTTTTTTGCATCTATTTTCGTAGCTGTTGGTTTTGTGTGATCCCACATGATCCAAACTTCATTATTGTCAATGTCTGAATGGGGAGATGGAATCAGCAAGAGAAAGAGAGTAGTACTGATGAAACTAAATTCATCTTCACGTCTTGGTAATTTCTTTCACGTGGTAAACCAGGGTTTTTCAAATTCTCATCAGGAATATACTGAATTAATGACTGTATTTATATATATCATGAAGAAGGAGAGGTCAAAATGATGAATAAACAAGATGCACAGGTCACTGGATAAAAATGTACCCTCTCCTGGTATGTGCAATGCTGCCAGGACTGGAAAAATAGGTACTGTAGAATCCTCGGAATATGGAAGCATTCCTGCCCCAGGACTAGGTCATCCTCAGATTGAGGGTGCCACCTGTGGTAAAAGGAAGTATTGAGGATAAGAAGTAATTTATTTATTGTAACTGGTTATTATCAGAAAAAGAAAGAATTTACTGACAGATGATATGTAGCAAGAGTAAGAGAGAAATTAGAAGAAAGAAAAATACTTTCACAAGAAAAACTGATGAAAGTCACAGATACTCATTTAAAATCCTTAATGCACCAGGTCAGAATAAAACATTATCTAGATGAAGAAACACTGGGCCACTGGGAAAAGGGAGTGACAAGGGAAGTGAGAAACAATAAGGAACAAGAAACTGAGATTATTAAAAGGTATGATATAGAAACATGGTCATGGGGAAAAAAGATACCTGATATGCTGTGATATATATGCACAGAAAAAAGCCAAAGTAATCAATTAAAAAATGCAACTTCAAAAATATTTGAAGAGAAGTACATGCTAAGACATCTGTATATGGAAAATTTCACAATAAAAATAAGAACACAAAGCTTGAATTTAATTGAAAATAAGAAGTCTAGTGTGGTGGATATTAAAGAAGTAAAAACTAAAGTGATAAATCATTTATGAAGTAACAAATTTATTGTGGAAACTCTGACCCAGGAAATATTGCAACATAATAAACCAATGCATCCCCAGATGGAGAAGCAGCAGGTGGAGAAGGATGCATCTGAAGAAGATACACAGCTGGGTCCAGTTAGAAATGCACAACAAGGGAAAGAGCAGTAAACTTGGAAAACTCAATCATATCCAGTTTTATAACATGATGGGTCAATAAGGCTGCAGACAGAGGAACAATACATGGAGCATGATGCTTCTAAAGAAGTTATGCTGAAACCTTCTGTACAAGACTCACATGAAAGTCCAGTTAGAATTGCACAGCAAGTGAAACAGCAGATAACAGAGAGCAAAGAGGAAGTTCTCAGTCCAGAAGAAAATAACCTAAGCAAAAGCCTGCTTAATTTAATAAATACAGACAGACAGGCAAGTCTAGCCATTTGAAGGTGTAAAAGTTTGTCTCTAGGTGATCCGGTCATGTTGACTAATGTTGCCAAAAATGGGCATGGGTATTTGCCATTGATAAGTGGGTTTAGGACCCAGCTTACTTAAACCTATGTCAGGGACCCATGCTAATGGTGGGAGATGTGTATATGCACCTGCTGGTCAATGTGTACCTGCTATAAAGCCCAGCAGCTCTGGGTCAATAAGCTACTGGCTGGTCAGTGTCTAGTTGTCTAGCTTGGGCTACCTGGGATAGCTTTGTTGAGCAAAAGCTGGACATAAATCTGATTAACCTACCAAACATGAACTGCAAATTGCTACACTCAATGCAGGTTCACTTGCAGGACTCAATTTGGAAATGGAGGGAATGATGGTAAGTAGGAGGCTGGACATTCTACATATCTAGCAGCCAAGATGGAAGGACAGTACAGCAAAGTCACTTTGTTTAGGATCCAGAGTCTATACTACTTCAGAGGAGAAAAGGCTAGAAATCTTGTGAGAATTGTGAAAAGGAAGAGGCTTTAGAAGACAATGAGGAATGTAATCAGAATTAGTGACAGACTCATGGCAATCAGATATTAGTGTATTAATAGGACAGTATTCATAATCTCAGTCTATGCCCTGCAGCAGGGTTGTGGTAATGAAAAAATCATGCATTTAGATAGCAGATGCAGGACTTGCTACATAAAGCAGGATAACATGAATTTGTGTTGATAATGGGTGACACTGCACATATTGTGACAGACAGAACATGATATTTGTACTGTAGGGGTCCACATGGGTGGAGACACAGGAATAAAGAAGGAGAGGCCATTCTAGACTTCTGTCAGGGAAATGATTTGATGCTGGTCAATACATGGTTCAGCAAGAGACAAAGACAGTCATAAGTGGCTGACATGCCACTCAGGAAGATTTCCTCCTAGTAAGGAAAGGGCACTGGGATAGAATCAGTAATTGCAAAGTCATCCCCAGAAAAATTCATACTGCGGTATAAACCTCTGGTTGCCACACTCAGCTGCAAATACTGATCAGGGAGAAGGCTCTAAGGTCAACAGAGATCAAGCTGAGGATCTAGAAGTTGAATGGAGAAAAAACACAACCGTTTAGATAATTACTCAGTGCTCTAACACCTCAAGAAGAAGAGGAAAAAGGTGGAGGTGAAGAAGAATGGCAGCACCTCAAAACAGCATGTGTGAGAACTACAGAGCAGATATGCAGCTGTGGAAATAAGGTACATAAGGAAAGTGGATGGTGGAATGTGGAAGTCCAGGAAGTCATCAAAAGAAATAAGGAGTGCAGGAAAAAGTGGGAGATAGAAAAGATGGAAGTGGCTAAGAAGGAATACTGGTTAGCTAGCAATGAGGCTAAGAGAAGAGTTGCAATAACAAAGAAAAAGAACTCTATCAGCTTCTGGAAAGTGACTCAGTAGATGGCACAAAGAAACTATATCAGGTTGCAATGGAAAGACAGAAAGATGAAGAAGATACTCAGACACCCTTCATAAGGGATTACAGAACAAGCTGCTCATCAGTCTTCAGGACATCAAAAGCAGATAGAAAGAGAACTTCCAGCAGGTTCTGAATGAAGAAAAGCCTACAGACGCTATACTGCCCCAGAAACAGCCTGTGATAAGAAAAGAAGAGCCCACCATAGAAGAAGTAAGGGAAAGCAGTAGACTCAGCTAAGGTGATAGCAGATAAGATAAAGATGTTGGATGAAATGTGGGAGATATGACTCCTGAAGATACTCATAGCATTATGGAGAGAAAGGCCTATCACAGATGATTGGAGAATAAGCATACTAGTGCCAGTGATCAAGAACAAAGGGGACATCCACAAGCTGTGGTCAGTACAACTGCATCAAACTCCTGTCACATTACATGAAAGTTCTGGAGACGGTGATTAAAAAATGAATATGCAAAGTAGTAGAGAGTAAGATGGGAGATGAGCAGTTTGGATACAGATCAGAATGCAACACAACTGACCTGACTTTTGCAGTGAGACAGATACTTGAAAAGAAGCCGGAAGTTAGAAAGAGTTTTACTGGGCATTCCTAGACTTGAAGAAAAGCATATGGCAAGTTCTCAAGAAAGAATATGGCAGTCCTGAGTTGGTTTGAAGCCCCAGAAACATTGGCAGAATTAATGCAATGACTCAAGTACAAACAGTGTTTGGTCTCACAGATGGTTTCCTAGTGGGAGTAGGTGTGTATCAGGGTTCAGCACTGAGACCATCATTGTTCATGCTGGTGATGGACTACATTAGCAAACAGGTCAGAGGGAACAGATCAACAAAGTTGCTGTATGCAGACAATGTGATATTACAGGCAGACTTCTAGCAAGAGCTTCAGCAAAGAATAGGGGAATGGAATGGAATGCAAAACTGAGGGCACATGGGAGGAAAATGAGTACAGATAAGACAGTTGTAATGGTAGCAATTGGAGGAAATCAGAAGCTGAGAAATGAGACAGAAGGAAAACTAGAGGAACAGGTTATCAGCTTCAAGTATCTGGGAGGGGTGTTTGACGAGAAGGGAAGTCTGAATGAAGAGGTCAAAGCTAGAATTCATAGCCGGCCTTAGGCATAGACTAACTAGGCAGCTGCTTAGGGCCCCACTCTAGCAGGGGCACTTTTCCAATAATCTGGATGGTGTAGCTATGCCAGAATGGGGGCATCAGGTGGTGTGGGGGTACACTATGGAGCCCTTTTTCCTAGGGCGCCAGTTGACCAAAGGCCGGTCTGCTAGAATCAGAGGGGCTGCACCAAACTGGCACAGTATCAGGGGTAGTGTATGACAGAAGAATGAAAATCAAACTGAAAAATAAGGTGTACAAAACAGTGGCACAACCGGTACTACTGTGGAGTACAGAAACCTGGGCATTAAAAGCAAAGCTGTTGAGAAAGCTTACATTGATGGAGATGAAGTGCTTGAGATTGCTAGTAGGATGCAAACTGTGGGAAAGACAAAGAAAGGAGGACATAAGAGCAGAAGCCAAAGTAGTTATAATTGTAGAAAATGTCAAAGAGAACAAATTACAGTGATTCAGGCACATGTGCAGAAAAGCAGAACACAATCTGGTGAAGATTTGAGACAGACAGAAAGAAGACAAGAACAGGAAAAAAGGGCATCCAGCAAAGAGATAGATGGACTATATGTGTGAGAGAAGACCTGCGACAGTTAGGCATGAGTGTCGAAGAAGGCAGATGAGTGGCATTAAGTAGAGAGAAATGGCTACAGTTGACATGACACCCTGACCCCATTTAGAAAATGTGAAAAAGGGGGTTGATAATGATGATGAAAAAAAAAGCAAACAGGAGCGGGGACTGTTGTGGGTCAGCAAGGTTAAAATTCCATGAAAATGTACAAAAACATTATAAATGAAGCAAATCCAGAGAAAAAACAACCTTTTATTAAGGAAACATTCAAATAAAATGTTGTAAGCCCTTTTGTCTCATAACTTAATGAAACTTCATGAGACAAACCAAAGTAACATGAATAAAGTTTAGATGTGTAACAGAAGACACACCTCTCATTTGTTATAGCCAATCAATAGTACAATACAAAACATAATGCATAATTCATGGGTTCAATGTTCTTGGAGTTTTAAAAAGCATGTGTTAAAAGTAGTATAATAGCTAGAAATCAATCCCAGGTCAGCTGTGCTCACCACTACACCACATAAACATCACTGAACATGATATATCAAATAAGTAATACATACATTTCACATAAAAACTTTTAAAACACTATAAATCGTATAACAAATAATATGATAAATAAACAATAGTAAACATTTCAAATATGTAGATACAGTTAAATATTCAAAATGTTAAAACCACCTTTCTTGTGCTTTTATTCTAAAAATACTAGTTATAGAAAGGTAGAGATTCAAACCTGGCCAGTAATTAGCCCTTAGTCATAACTGCCAGGCTAATTCCATTCTTTCCAAAATAATAGTCCATTGTCCACCCCTTTCTCCTATCTTCACTACATCCAGTACACAAACTTAAAGGAATGTTCTGTATACTCCAGACAGTGTTTTTGCTAAAGCATTAGATCCATCTTTTAATCTTATAACCCTGAAATATTCATAAATATGATTTTTTAACTCCCTCTCCGTCTTAGCTATGTAGAAGCATACACAAGCACTGGACTGGGCACAGTACTTTTTCAGAAGTACAACACAATTTGTCTCTTGATTTGAATCTAACACCATTAATCAAAACTTCCTTAACTTCAAGAATGAAAATACAATAATTACAACACCCACACTTTTTCATGAATCCTGTGATTTAAGATGTGGTGTCCTTTCTAGTATGTCCTGCAGGTTCATTCCCTTCCTATACACAATAACCATTCCTTGACCCATTACATCTCTTATCTCTTTATCTTGTTGCAGAATCTGCCAGTTTTTTGCAAGATGTATTTAACTTGCTTACTGTTTGTACCGAAAGTAGTTATAAAGGAGCATGTAAATTAATTACATTCCTGCATATTGTGTTCTAAGGTAGTAGCCAATGTATCTGCATCCACCCTATCATTTGCATCGCTTATTCTATTTACCCTGTTTTCAAATTCGATCTCTACTCTAAACAGGGGTTTGAAATATTGTGGGAAGAAATAGCCAGGGAAATGTTATAGCTAGGCTTGTATAGGCCCTAGGGCCGATAGCCTAGTACCAACCTTTATAACCTTCAACATAATCCCCGGGATTCAGCAAGCTCTGTATGGCATACAGGAATAGTGCAAGAGCTGCTGCACGCAACATGGCCGACAAGCGATCCAGGAACGAGAGTCCGGGATGTGCACGAACACTCCTACACTATTCCTGCATGGACACAGCTCCTGTATGCTAATTACTCCATTTACAGGTGAAAACCATGCAAATGAGGTGAATTAGCAATCCGGAAAGCAGGCAGGCATCTGTGCAGGAATAGTGTAACCTGCAGAAATGTATTTGGCTACTAACCAAATACATTTCTGCAAATTACAAAATGAAGGCATGACAGCTCCAAAGAAAGCATGCATTCAATGTAGTAGGCATGCCAATGGCCATTAGCATGGGAAATAGTTGCAAAATTATAAAAAATAGCATTTATTGTTTTTGGCCTATTTCGGCCGTTTAAGCGTAGGGCAGCGGTGCGCAAACAGGATTGGCCTGAAAATAATGAAAAAAGTTGGAAATAAGCTTTTAAATCGAAATCAGCATTCTGGCATAATAGTCAATGGCATGCATAAGACAACAATACCATGGAATAGTGGTTGCTAAGGGGGAAGGCTGAGTGTCAGTTTTGTAATCATGCATTAGCAGTCAGTTTTATGCAAATGAGGGGATTGATACTGAGTCACAGATTTCCCATCAGTGTTAGCTTGCACCCAAAAGTGTACGTGCAGCAACACCATGGTATAAGAGGTAGATGACCTCATAAGGGGGAGTGTCATGCATGCTGTAAGCTTACTGGAGCTCTGTGGCCCATGTTTGCCCTTTGCTAAGCACAGCTAAGGAAGGGTGTGTGTCTGAGGCTGCCTAGCAGTGTTTACATTGCCTAAATGGGTGTGTGCACCACGCACCGGGTTCTAAACAAAAAAAAAAAAACACAGGAAATAGCAGCTCTGTTCACATCTGAGGACTGGGTATGCGAGGCGTTCCTCGGGGCTTAAACGGGAAGGCAATGGGAAGGGAAAACAGCAGTAGGAAGGCAATCAAGGAGAACTAGCATAGCTGGCAGGTGAAATGTATCAGAATCAGCCAATTATACAGGCAGCAGCCCAGCCCAGCACACTACTATAAACTATGCAAACACCTTTCACTCTGGTTTTTCCCACAAACTCTACATCACCAGTGTACACAGACAGGAAATTTTACCTAGCAAAGCTAAAAAAATGATAGGGGCTGCTGTCACTGTCATACATCAATATGTGGAAGAGGCTGAGGGTGGTGAGGATGAGAATGCTGATGTCCAACCCACAGTGAGGAGAAGGAGAAGAGTGCACAAACTCAGGGTAACCTACCAGGGGCTACATGAGCTGGAGATAGTGGAGCACTACTGGGTGGACAGGGGCATCCTACAGCAAATTGTTGAGCTGTGCCAGCCACGCCTCACACACAGAACCAACAGAGGGGAACTCATCCCAGTGGATACCAAGATATGTGTCGGCTTAAGAATACTAGCCACAGGTACCTTCCAAAGGCCAACTGGGGATATCATGGGGATTGCACAGGCATCAGCATCCAAGGTACTCAACCAGTTCCTGGATGCCATGTCAGCACATGCCGGTGAGCACATATATTTCCTCAACACCTGTGAGGCATTGACCAGCAATATGCATCTCTTCCACCAAATAGCAGAATACCCTGAGGTAGTGGGTGCTATAGACTGCACACACATACACATCAAAGCACCACCTGATGAGCGGGGTAGGGTCTACATAAACCGCAAGAGCTTCCCCTCCATCAACTGCCAGGTCATGTGCAATGCCCAGGGCATTATCATGAATGTGTGTGCTGGCAGCCCTGAAAGGTATCATGACTCCCACATCTGGCATATGACACAGCTGTACCAGAGATTTGTCAGTGGGGACATCCCATATGGCCACCTAGTGGGGGATGCTGGTTACGCACTGGAGCCATGGCTGATGACACCCATCAGAAATGTACACACACCTGAACAAGAACTCCATAATGAGGCACACACACAAACCAGAATCATAATAGAGCGTGTGTTTGGGATGCTCACGTCATGGTTCCGGTGCCTGGACATATCCATTGGAGCCTTGCAGTACTCTCCAGCTACATGTACACAAAGTTTCATTGTATGTGCCATGCTACACAATATGATCCTGTGGAAACAGCTGCAGCAAGAGCAGCATGGGGCAGGGCCGCACAGCCTCCCACCATTGCCAAGGCCAGCACAGGCATAGAGTGACTCAGAGCAGGAACAACCTGAGCCTGCCCATGTAGGCAGAAGAAGGCGTGCCCAGTATACCCAGACTTTGGCAAAGAGGCAACGCATAGCACATACACTGACATGGTAGGAATCCAGGAAATGACACCTCTCTCTGACTCACACATACAGTAAAAAGGATGCCAAACATGACACTACCTGTGCTTTACCATGTATAGGAAGTGTACTATGTGCATCCAATATAGTTAGCCCTCCAGCACCATCCTCAGTTCTGGCACAGCCACAAGGTAAGTCACTCTTCCTATCAATTTCTGAATGGAGTATGTTCTGCTAGTTGTATCTATGGTATGGATGTGAGCATGCAAGTGAATCGGGTGGCTGAATGGGATGGCAGCAGATAGTGGTCACATATATGGGCAGCATGAAAGCCATAACAAATACTGGTGTCAACAAAGTAGGCATTACTAGACAAGGTGGAAAATCCCACTGCAGTACATGTGGTGGCCCAAATGTGTGTCCATAGGACACACACATGCATGTCAGTGAGGCTCACATACCCAACAACAGCCTCAGCCAGCAGGACAGGCGCAGATGACCATAAAGAAAGGTTTTTCTAAGGCCTCCAATTGATGGCAATGAAGAACAGCCCCCCTCCAGACCTACACAGACAGACTACAACAGGTCAGGCAGTTGTATGTTAGTTCTGAAGGGTAAGAAGTCTGAAACTGAAATGTAGGTCAATAAAACCTAAGATCTGTACTCTACTGATATGCCTCTAGTCTGCATGATAGGTCAGAATACAAAATGAAATGGAAGCCAACAGAGGACCTGAAATACCAGTACAATCATAGCAAATGTTTACAGAGTCCAGATGTGCCCCCGCCCCCACAATCCTATGTAGAAATGCAGTAACATGTATGTGTGGGTTTAATAACAGCGGAGTACAGATTACCTGAGCTGGCCCAATTTATATGATATATTATTGCATGTGTACAATATGCAGAGGTCTGTGTGTTAGGTTGTTGTGTTTTGTATATTGTGTTGAAGAGGTCAGCATGTAGGCATGGAGAGTTGTGTCTCAGTGGCCTATGGCCAGTACTGTTGATGACAGAGCCATGTGCTGACAACTGCAGTGCCAACCACAATGCATCCCAGCAAAACCCAATTCAGCAGTCATCCATAATCACTGTTTAGATGTCAATATGTGCCACCATCTGAAAGATGGACATGCCATGAATTTGGGCCCAGACATACACACAGTACACAGGTGGAAGTACCCTAGATAGAGTACATAAAATGTAACTGTCAACTGCACACACCTTTGGAATTGTACATACAGGTTAGAAGCACATTAGTTGTCTGTGTAGTATGGAATACTGTTGTAGTGTGGCCAATCAATGGCAGACCACAAAAAGCACAGTTATGAAGTCATGAGAGACTGTCTATGTCTGCAAACAAGGCAGCATAAGGGGAATGTCCCAGGTATATCTTTGAGTCAGCTGCAAGAAGCTTCCATATCAAACATGCACTCAGCTCACCCCACCATCAGCCACAGGTTTATCACAGGTCATATCCCTGCTGTTGGGAATGAGTACAGTATGACCCCCACTTCTGTATGGGAATACCCACAGAATTCAGCATGCTGAAGAGGTGTCCCATGCAGGTGTGTCTCTAGCTGTAAGCAACACCCTGTCAGCATCCAGAACAAAAGATTAATATGGACAGGAACTATTGCCATTAACACCTCGCATACTTACCCTGTCACCCTAGGGGGGATCCAGTGGCTCGCAGCCTGGGACTGTAGGTGTGACAGAATGCACTGGCCTGATACAGATGGCCTGCATCACTACCAAATTCACTACAGTCCTCTGTCAAAGGCCTGTGCCTCACCCATACTGCCAATGTACGTTATCTCAGAGGGTCCCAACTAACAACATAACACAGTCCACAGAACACAAATGCAAAGTCATGTCGACAAATCCCAGTAGTATGCCCACCATGTCCTACTGCATGAACTGTGGACCAACTCCCAAAATACCGCTGGGATGAAGGGACAACTATAGGGATACTTTTTAGATATAGCTTGCATAATGTTAGGAAGAGGATAGAATAACAGTGGGGAGTGTATTAGCATGGACGCCATGGAGTGTGTGAAGTCTGAAACTCTGCTGTGTGCCCATACTACACCTGTCTGCAAACCCAGTCATGGGTGGCTACAAACCTGCTTGAAAAACCACAATGTTAAGAGGAAATGACCAGATATATGAGTCCTGCCTCTGGGTAACTTGGGTCAATCTGTACAGCTGAGAGGTGTGGCCACAGCAGGATATGGCCATTCTGCTATGTCGATAGATGTACACGCAGGAGATCCTCAGCCACCACAGTACCAAGGTGCTGGACCATTTACACAGACCCATCAGCAAGTGTCTGCAGCTACCCCTCCAGAATGGGGTTTATATCATAAGCTCGAAAGCTGATAACTCCAAAGCACAAAATCTCTGAACTTCAAACCTCAAAGTTCAAAATTGTCGAACTGTAGAAGAGAGATCGCCATAGAGTACGGGAAGGGAAGATTTCCCTTTACTGCACTGCAGTGCAATCTCAGAGTTGGTATGTTTAAGTAGTGAGGGGTGTGGGGGGTGCAGGGGACAGGTGTAGGGGGGCTAGCCCCCCTGCATAGAGTGTTTTGTTTTTTGTTTTGGGTAATTAAGGGTTTTTTTGGTAGCTTCGATGTTGTCAGCTTTCGAGGTTTGAAGTTTGCAATTTTGTGCTTCGGAGTTATCAGCTTTCTATTATGTGATATAGATCCCCAGAATGGCATGAGTGTGCAAGAATATGTAGGCTGCAGACCACAATACTGGACACAGCTTCATTCATCTTGTATTTCCCAGGAAATAACTATGAACAAATAAGTATATCTGTCAGTAGTTGATGACATAATACATCACAGTGTAAAACAGTACATATGTCTGGATATCTCAGCTAACACCAACCATGTAACACAAGCAGCACAAACACAATAGTTAGAGTATCCCACTGTCTTTTGCCCATTGTGACTCCATATTGTCAACCTATCTACAGATATCCTGCAGAAACAGGTTGCTAGCTGTAGGTGTAGAACACAAAATCCTGCACTGGAGTACAACCTACCTAGAATAGATTCACACAATCAATACAGAAGGTCATACTGGGCATGCTCCTACACTTAGAGAAATGAAGCCCATGTCTGACAACAACAGTGGATTATGCATATCTGTCAGTCGCGGATGTCTTTGTGCACACACCACATTGCACACCATTCATGCTTTGCACACACATTGTATAGGAATACTCATACATATCCAAAGCCAACACACTATAATAGCTCAAACATACACACACACAGATGTGGGGAAGAGAGAGACAAACAGTGACAAAGAGATTGCCATCATGAGGCCTGTCTCACCCACCACACATCCAATTGGCCAATATCACATGATGTGCAGATGTCAATCACTGTAGATATTTCCTTTTTGTAGACCTCAGCCATATAGTGGCTCTGGTGCTTGTGATAACTGTTTAACATGATAGTACAAATCAGTATTCATCTAGCATTTGTATACCCAGTCCTGTCAAATGTAAAGTTGTGTGTGACTGAGTGTTGTGTGTGTGTTTCCAGAGGAATGGTTTATGGCCCATTCGTACACAGTGCACTTCCCATTGCCCATATTAGCACTCATGCTGATGTCAGTCACCTTGAACTAAACCTCTGGCCAATTCTCAGCCCCATAAGCTCTGTGGCACTTGCGAAAACTTTGTAATGCTATAGTGAAACATACTAGTTAGGTAGGAGTTCTAATTCAAGATATGGCAACTGTGAAACTCTTTGTGTGTGCGTGTGTGTAGCGATTAATGATTTTGAGGACATTCACAGTCACTACACCTCCCATTGCCCTACTTTAGCAAGCCTGCTGATGTCAGTCACCTTGAAATACCCCTCTGGAGAAGGGCCAGCCCTCTAAGCTCTGTGGCACATGTGATAACTGTGTAATGCTGTAGTGCAACATACTAGCTAGGTAGGAGTTCTAATCCCAGACATATCAACTATGAAACTCTGTGTGTGTGTGTGTGTGTGTGTGTGTGTGTGTGTGTGTGTGTGTGTGTGTGTGTGTGTGTGTGTGTGTGTGTGTGTGTAGAGATTAATGATTTTGAGGCCATTCACAGTCCCTACACCTCCCATTGCCCTACTTTAGCAAGCCTGTTGATGTCAGTCACCTTAAAATACCCTTTTGGACAAGGTCCAGCACTTTAAGCTCTGTGGCACATGCGATAACTGTGTAATGTTGTAGTGCAACGTACTAGTTAGGTAGGAGTTCTAATCCCAGACATGACAACTGTGAAACGCTGTGTGTGTGTATAGAGATTAATGATTTTGAGGCCATTCACAGTCACTACACCTCCCATTGCCCTACTTTAGCAAGCCTGTTGATGTCAGTCACCTTAAAATACCCTTTTGCACAAGGTCCAGCACTTTAAGCTCTGTGGCGCATGTGATAACTGCATAATGCTGTAGTGCAACATACTAGTTAGGTAGGAGGTCTAATCCCAGACATGGCAACTGTGAAACTCTGTGTGTGTAGAGATTAATGATTTTGAGGCCATTCACAGTCACTACACCTCCCATTGCCCTACTTTAGCAAGCCTGCTAATGTCAGTCACATTGAAATACCTCTTTGGAGAAGTGCCAGCCCTATAAGCTCCATAGCACATGTGATAACCGCATAATGCTGTAGTTTAACATACGAGTTAGGTAGGAGTTCTAATCTCCAGACATGGCAATTCTGAAACTCTGTGTGTGTGTGCGTGTGTGTGTGTGCATGTGTGCATGTGTGTGTGTGTATGTGTGTGTGCAGAGATTAATGAATTTGAGGCCATTCACAGTCACTACACCTCCCATTGCCCTACTTTAGCCAGCCTGCTGATGTTAGCCACCTTGAAATACCCCTTTGGACAAGGGCCAACCCTATAAGCTCTGTGGTGTGTGCCATAAATGTGGAACAATATAGTAGCAGTAACTACACAGGTATGGGTTTGAATCTCATCTGTGGCAAGTGTTTATGTGTGTACCTCAAAGATTTTGGCCCAATTTACACCCACTACACATTTCAGAGCCTGACTTTAGCAGTCCTGCAGCTATCATCCACCTTAGAAGTACCTGTTGCCAACCCTAAACCATGTCAGGTCCGTGGTTCATGTGGTAAATGTGTAACATAATGGTCTGTAAAGATTGTTAGATATATGTTTGAACCTCACCCCTGGTAAATGTGTGTTTAGGGTGAAATTAGTTTTGGGATCTCTCACCCACTACATCACCCAATGCCAGTATTTACAAGGGCTGATGATGTTCCTCACCTTAGAAGCACCTTGGGGCAACATCCATCCTATAAGGTCCATGGCATGTGTGATAAATGTGGTACACTGTAGTAGTAGTAATACATAGCTTGGGAGAGGTTTGAATCTCAGTACTGGCAAGTGTGTGTGTGTGTGTGTGTGTGTGTGTGTGTCAACAGTATCCTGTGTGAAGGTTGCTGTGATTGTGAAATAACAGGATGCATTGTGGGGTGGGTTTTTCATTATTATGTTGAGGACCTAGTGTATGCCACAATGTCCACCTTACAAGGACAACAGATGTCAAACACCAGAGAGGCTGGTGTAGACAATCCATAGCCCTACATGTAACATTATCAATTGGTGAACAATATAGGCAACCCTTCTATTACTCAGAGAAAACTCTCCATCCATGTCTCATACACAGACACACGTGGCTAGGCAACAACCACTATATTGGTAGTTCTCTGCATATTGACTCACAGATAGTAACCATGGTGTGATTGCAGTGGACTACATGCCTGTTGACCACAATAGTGCCACTGACATAAGAAAGTACTGTGATGTGTTGCATCTCCTGACTGAGTGTGTGTTATCCAGCAAGTAAAAGGACATGGCACCCTGTTCCATCCCAGCAGTAACCAAATAAATGCTTACAGTAGCCCTTTTGCTATGTTCCCCACTGGATGCTTGCAACAACTGTAGAGTTTGCAAATGTAACCCGCAAAGGGAATACCATGCCTTATACACATGCTCTGTATGGACAGATGCCACTAACTCCACTGAATACCTGTATCATGCTGTCAATGTAGGTGCAAGCACGACCTCAGTACCATAGCCAGGTCTCACCAAATGAGGTCAGGAATGCTACATCAGAAGATAACAGTCTGTCCACACAACATGCCCCAGAGACCTCAAGTACACTTCCACACCTCAAAGAACATGCATGTGGGACATGTGCACAACCCAGACACTGTCCATGTTATGGAATATAGATCACATACATGGGAAGTAGTGCACATCACTGGCCACCCACAATAGTAACCCAGATGAGTGGATGGTGAATACCCACCTGTGAGGACCACTCCAGGGACTACACCCCTGAGCCACACTGGAGACTATTGATATGTGGCCTGATGCCAAGGTATTCCCTTTGCCTAGCCTTGTACAGCCTTCAGGCCCATACACCTACTACACACCTGTGAAGCAATGAACCTATACATCTCAGTACTGGCAAGTGTTTGTGTGTGTGTGTGTGTGTGTGTGTGTGTGTGTGTGTGTGTGTGTGTGTGTGTGTGTGTGTGTGTGTGTGTGTGTGTGTCTGGCTGTCTGTCTGTGTGGAGATTAATCATTTTGAAGCCATTCACACTCACTACACCTCCCATTATTCTACTTTAGCACTCCTGCTGATGTCATTCACCTTGAAATAACCCTTTGGCCATGTATCAGCCATATAAGCTCTGTGGCATTTGTGAGAACTGCGTAATACTGTAGTGTAGCAAACTAGTTAGGCAGGAGTTCTAATCCTGATCCTGCCACCTGTGATAGTGTGTGTGTGTGTGTGTGTGTGTGTGTGTGTGTGTGTGTGTGTGTGTGTGTGTGTGTGTGTGTGTGTCTTCATTGACACCTGCTTTTGTGGACATTCACACTTACTACACTTCCCTTACTTCTCCTTCAGCACTGTTGCTGATGTCACTCACCTTCAAAGATACCTTTGGACAGCTCTCCAACATGTAAGCTCTGTGGTGCATGCAGTAACTGCATAACACTGTAATAGCCATACATAGTCAGGTAGGGGTTTGAAACTCAGTAGTGGTAAGTGTGTGTTTGTGTGTGTGTCATCAGTATTCTGTGTGGGTGTTGGGGTGATTATGCAATGACAGGTCCATTGTCGTGTGGGTTTTGCTACATCATTATATTCAGGACCTATATGTCAGAGAACACTCTCTCCACCCATGTCTCATACACAAACACACTTGGCTAGGCAACAATCACTATATTGGGAGTTTCCTGCATATTGCCTCACAGATAGTAACCATGGTGTGATTGCAGTGGACTACACACCTGTTGACCACAACAGAGCCACTGACATCAGAAAGTACTGTGATGTGTTACATCTCCTGACTGTGTGTTATCCAGCAAGAAAAAGGACATGGCACCCGGTTCCATCCCTGCAGTAGGCAAATAAATGCTTACATTGGCCCTTTTGCTATGTTCCCCACTGGATGCCTGAAACAACTGTAGAGTCTGCAAATATAACCCACAAAGGGAATACCATGTCTTATACACATGCCCTGTATGGACAGATGCCACTAACTCCACGGAATACCTGTATCATACTGTCAATGTAGGTGCAAGCATGACCTCAGTTCCATATCCAGGTCTCACCAAATGAAGTCAGGAATGCTACATCAAAAGATAGCAATCTGTCCACACAACATGCCCTAGAGACCTCAAGTACACTTTCACACCTCAAAGAACATGCATGTGGGACATGTGCACAAACCAGACACTGTCCATGTTATGGAATATAGATCCCATACATGGGAAGCAGTGCACATCACTGGCCACCCACAATAGTAACCCAGATGAGTGGATGGTGACTACAATACCCACCTGTGTGGACCACTCCAGGGACTACAACCCTAAGCTACACTGGAGGCTATTGTCATGTGACCTGATGCCAAGGTATTCCTTTTGCCTAGCCTTGTACAGCCTTCAGGCCCATTCACCTACTACACACCTGTGAAGCAATGAACCTATGCACCTCAGTACTGGCAAGTGTGTGCATGTGTGCGTCTGTGTGTGTGTGTGTGTGTGTGTGTGTGTGTGTGCGTGTGTGTGTGTGTGTGCGTGTCTGTGTGTCTTCATTGACACCTGCTTTTGTGGACATTCACACTTACTACACTTCCCTTACTTCTCCTTCAGCACTGTTGCTGATGTCACTCACCTTCAAAGATACCTTTGGACAGCTCTCCAACATGTAAGCTCTGTGGTGCATGCAGTAACTGCATAACACTGTAATAGCCATACATAGTCAGATAGGGGTTTGAAACTCAGTACTGGTAAGTGTGTGTTTGTGTGTGTCATCAGTATTCTGTTTGGGTGTTGGGGTGATTATGTAATGACAGGTCCATTGTAGTCTGGGTTTTGCTACATCATTATATTCAGCACCTATATGTCAGAGAACACTCTCCATCCATGTCTCATACACAAACAGACTTGGCTAAGCAACAGTAACGATATTGGTAGTTCCCTGCATATTGCCTCACAGATAGTAACCATGGTGTGAATGCAGTGGACTA
>NC_056746.1:1196690378-1196710378 GCF_019279795.1 Protopterus annectens | reverse complement strand
TAGTTTCCTCCTTCTAGTGTATAGCTTGTTTATGGCAGGGGTCCACCAGACTGGTTGCCTTTTCTTGGAGGAGTGAGTCTTGGTTTTGTTAGGGATAGCATGATCCATGCATTCTTGTGGGTGTCCATAGAGTGCATTAGTAAAGGATTTTGCAGCTTGGACAGTGTTATCCTTTAGCACACGGGCTTTCAAACTTCCCACCTCAGTCTTAAGTAACGTAAATTTTGCTTTTGAAAAGTTTTTCATGGTGGTTTCTTTGACTGGGGGTGGTGGCGGAATGTGGATATCCAGAGTGATTAGTTTATGGTCTGTTCTAACCAATGAGGGGTTGACGTCAGGTGTGGAACACCGGTCGCCCATGTTGGTGATGACCGGGTCCAGTATGTTGTCACCTCTGGTGGGGGTGTTGACCAGTTGATCCAGGGCATTTGAGTTTATAAATTCTAGGAAATGTTGGGCAAGGAAGTTTGCACTTGAGTAGTTCTCCCAGTTAATGTTTGAGTAATTGAAATCACCCAATATCAGGGTGTTTGGTAGGACCTTTATGTTTCCCAATGTTTCCAAGAATGCGGGGGGGTGGTCCTAGGACATGGTGGGTGATCTGTAGCAAGCTGTAATTTGAATAGCAGTTTTGCCCATTGTTAGTTGCACATGGAATCTCTGAAGCATCGTGCTGTGCCACTAACCTGGAGGTGTTGGTATCCTTGATGAATATGGATACTCCCCCGCCTTTTGTATTTCAGTCCAGGTTTTGTGGCGGAACTGTATGGTATGAGTTGTAGCCTGGTAGTGCTGGGGTGCTCTGTGAAGCTTTAAACCAGGTTTCTGTTACTGCACATATATCGATTTTCTCCATACTGAGGAGTGCCTCAAGCATGCATTTTGAGGTTTAGACTTCTGGCATTGAGTATACATATATATATATATATATATATATATATATATATATATATAAAATCAGATTCCAGACTGATAAAATAACTGGGTAATGACATCTTTAATAAGTGTATTTAATTCCATGTACATAACATGCTTCTATGTGTTGTCATTACAGTAGCAAGGGTGTGAGTATACTGTATGGGACACCTGAGTATATATGGCTAGTACAACAATCTTTTCTCTTTGTATGTGTTTCTTATATGGGTAGTATCCTAGGTTATATGCAGTCACACTTGCATGTATTGTTTCATCAAGTTACTACTGTTAACAGTGCTTTCTCAAATAAGAGTAGATTGCAGATTGTAGTACTGGAACCATGCACCCCTGCATGCAAAGCTGGGCTCTGAGTACTGACTATCCTGTTCTTGGTGTGTGAGCTGTGTGTTGTTAAGTATTTGCTACTGGATATTGATCTGATATTTGGATATTAACTGTAGACTACTATGTGTATAGGACATGTCATTGAGGGCTGTTGTCATGTAGTAATGACATACCTATCAGTGTCAGAAAACAAAACAATGTTCTGTGCCTCACCAAAGTCCAGTCAAATAAACCAAAATGAAAATCCAAAAACCAATGAGACTGGACACTGCTCGAAGACCAACTCCTTCTGTTTATTGAAATTAGATACACAAATGATGGCTTTGGCCTCTGCCCTACATCAGATAAAGCATCTCCCAAAAACCAACATTTTAAAACAAGCACAACCAATAAAAATCAGTAAAATCCCGCCTATTCTTAAGGGTGGGTCTCATAGCAATGACTTCATTAAGCCCAGGACTCCTGTGTGCCATAAGCTCAATTATCCATTTAGACTCAGCTAGCTCTGTTAACTGTTTAATGTCTCCCTCTTTTATTCAACTTCACATTCACTATCACTTTAAACTTGAAGCTATGTGTAGGATGAGCTGCCAAATGTCTATACAACGCATTGCGTGTATCCCCATTTCTAATTGCAGAGAGGTGCTGCAAGACCCTAACTTTAAACATACAATTGGTCTTGCCCACATAAAACTTGTGCAGGATTGACACTCTGCCAAGTAGACCACATCAGTGGTTCTGCATGTTGCTCTCCCTTTCAGATCAAACAGTCTGCCAGTAACTGGATGCACAAATACACCCTACTATCTACATAAGCACCTTGCATAGCCCACATGGAAAAGTGCCCTGTTTAGTGATAGCCAGATTATCCATACTGGTCTTAGTCTTATCCCTACAAAGTAAATCTTTCAAGTTTTTATTTCTTTTATATCTAAAAAACGGTTTGTCACCTAGCATACCCTTCAAACTTAAATCACTAGTCAAAATATTCCAATTCCCCTTGATCAGTGCACAAATATCACCTATATTGCTCCCATAAGTTAGTGTCAACCTGGATCCATGTCCACCATCCCTATCATGTTGTGAGCCTGTGCCTGTGTCAACGGTTCTCAGCCATGGTTTATATCTGTCCTTCCTACAATTCCTACCAAACTCCATCCTGTTATTTACCAATTTCCTATCATAGCCCCTAGTATGAAAACAGTCAATCAGGGTCCCCAACTCTTGCTCGAAGCATGCATCATCATCACTAATTCTAGAAATCCTGGCAACCTGTCCCTGCACTATATTGGGAAATATGTGTCGAGGGTGCATGCTGTCGAAAGAGCAAGGTGTTCTTCCAGCAGCCTTTTCTATATAAACTGGATGAAAAACCATTCTCTGTCAACTGTACCCTGACATCCAAAAAGTCAATCTGTGTGTGAGCTGTTAACCGTGAACCTCAAAAGGAAGTGGTGGTATGTAGGTAGGAGGCGAAATCAGCTAAGAGTTGTCCCCATTCCAAAGAATAAAAATATCGTCCACAAAACGCTTATACATCTTGATATGACCTTTCCATGACATGTTATTCAACACCATACTCCTCTTCCAAAAGGACAGGACAAGGTTGGCATAGGTGTTGGCACAGGGGGTGCCCATGGCTATCCCCTGTGCCTGCCTACATGCTTGGTTCACACCTATAAAGACATTATTATTTAGTACAAAACCTAGCAAACCTCTTACGGTATCGATCTTAAACAAAGTGACGCCTAACTCCTGCAAAAGCTCAAAAATGGCTCGTATCCCATAGTCATTACCTATAACAGTGAACAGATTCTGGATGTCCATAGTTACCATAAGTAACTCACTATCAGATTGTTCCAATTTATAGGCCCCTAAGCTTTTCAAAAAGTGGCCTGTATCTGAAAGCACATTGTCCAACCTATCTAGGTACGGCCTTAACTCCGTCTCCAACCAAATCGAAATATTTTCCGTCAACCTCTGCCAGACACAATAGGTCTGAGAGGTGGGTCAGTTTCTGATTTATGTATTTTTGGTAGAGCTTTGAATATAGGTGTCACTGGCTTCTCTATCATAAGAAATTTAAACAAATCTTCACTAATCAATTTACTATCCAAAAACTGTCGTAAATTGCTGTGTACTCTCTCTATAATCCCTTTTACGCCTAAAGGATTAATTGGGTATATTAGCATTCTGTAACAGACCTAGCAATTTACTTTCATACCAGGTGGTATCCAATACCACTTGTCAGCCATTTTGATAGTAATATCTGCATTATTCCCAAGATCATGTAAAGCTTGTCTCTGTGGGACTCAGATTATAAAACCTACCATGTGTCCCCTCCTGAGAATAACACATCAGATCTTGTTCACAAGCATCAATAAATAAATTCATAGCAGGTGAAATGGGGGACAAAACCACTGGGCTGCCTTAGCATGGTAACACCGGGTTATCACCTCCAAAGATCTGTTTCAAAACTAGCTACAAAAAACCATGAGGTCCATAATAATGTCATTATATACACAAGCCCTACTGGGCACAAAGTCAGCCCTTTATTTAAAACAAAACACTCATCTTCAGACAATCTGTAAGATGAAAGGTTAAAAACAATCCCAGTATCTTGCTTAACAGTCAGTGCAGCAGCTTCCTCCTCTTGTTGTATACCCTGTCCTCGCTGCGGGATCGGTTCCATGCCCCTTTCTTCTTGACAGGGCGCAGTCTGTCCAAAAAATTCAAATGACCATGTGTGTCCTTCGGTCTGGCACCTGTCCTATAGTCACTCGGATCACAAACCAACACCTCAGACACAAAACCAGTATCCGTTGAAACAATGGCACTGGATGGTGCCTCAGTGCCCCCATTAAGGGAGCTCACAGTGGGGATGCTGTCTCCCCGTGTTGAAACTTGTTGAGTAGCTTCCTTCATGGTTGCTGTCGCCTCCTTGCTGTAACTGGAGGCATCACCCAAAGAAGTGGCCTTGTGTGCATCTCGGGACTCCGTGAATGTTAGAAGACCCGGTGCTTGCACCCCAGTGTTCACAGTACTGGTGCCGGTGTTGCCCAAATCCACGGGAGCAATGATGGAACTGATAGAGGCAGCTAGAACACCATCCGTGCACACTATAGAGGCGCAAGTGCTTCCATGCACCGCATCTATTGTGGAGGGACCTGTACCGGTGATAGAATTGGTGGAGGCAGCTGGAACCCCAACCGTGCATGCTGTAGAGGCGCAAGTACTTCCATGCCCCGTATCTGCCGTAATGGGACCTGTATCGCCTCCGGCTGTTAAAGATGATGTCATCGAGCGTCCGCTTCGTTGAGAAGTACCACCGTTGTTTAAACAAGGTCCCCTCCTGTCTTCCTGCGGCGATATCGGATGTCTTGATTTGGACCATACAAAAAAATTCCCTAGCTGGAAATCATGATGGTCCCTTTTCAACTTGCCCAATTTCTGGATACGAATCTTCTCCTCCTCTTCCAATAAGGAACCATGCAGTTGTTCCAGGCGTTGTTGACTCCTAGCGTCTGTAAACTCAGACGCAAATTTGACAATAGTTCCACTTCCTGCTTGAGTGTAGCGATCTCTGGGGCAAAAGTCATTAATCAGCTCCATGTACGGTAGCTGGTATTAATATTCAATAGTTGCCATCTAGCCAGTAACTCGGGATAGCGGTGCCTTGTGTGGGCATACACAAGATCCTCATGCCCGAGGCACTATCCGTAAGCTAAGCAAGCTTCCAAGTGAAAGGTCTGCCACTGCAGATGCTGTAGCCTGCTCAGTTTATAATTAAAATCTCTTAAAAGAGAATCAAAATTCTTATCGGTAGCTACAGGTACATTGTTGCCAACACGCTTGTCCTTCTGTATCTCAAAACCCAAGCCTAGAAAAGGGTTTTCTCGATTTAGAAGACCAGTTACAACTCCTGTTACACCAACCAAAGTTGCTGAAGGCATTGCAGACATGAAATTGCCTTTTGATAAAGCTCCTTATCCCCAAAGCATGTAAGGCACAATAGAACACAATGTAATCTCTATGAAAACAAAACAATGTTCTGTGCCTCACCAAAGTCCAGTCAAATAAACCAAAATGAAAATCCAAAAACCAATGAGACTGGACACTGCTCGAAGACCAACTCCTTCTGTTTATTGAAATTAGATACACAAATGATGAGCTGGGCCTCTGCCCTTCATCAGATAAAGCATCTCCCAAAAACCAACATTTTAAAACAAGCACAACCAATAAAAATCAGTAAAAATCAGTAAAAAACCCGCCTATTCTTAAGGGTGGGTCTCATAGGAATGACTTCATTAAGCCCAGGACTCCTGTGTGCCATAAGCTCAATTATCCATTTAGACTCAGCTAGCTCTGTTAACTGTTTAATGTATCCCCCTCTTTTATTCAACTTCACATTCACTATCACTTTAAACTTGAAGCTATGTGTAGGATGAGCTGCCAAATGTCTATACAACGCATTGCGTGTATCCCCATTTCTAATTGCAGAGAGGTGCTGCAAGACCCTAACTTTAAACATACAATTGGTCTTGCCCACATAAAAACTTGTGCAGGATTGACACTCTGCCAAGTAGACCACATCAGTGGTTCTGCATGTTGCTCTCCCTTTCAGATCAAACAGTCTGCCAGTAACTGGATGCACAAATACACCCCTACTATCTACATAAGCACACGCCTTGCATAGCCCACATGGAAAAGTGCCCTGTTTAGTGATAGCCAGATTATCCATACTGGTCTTAGTCTTATCCCTACAAAGTAGCGTTTTGTGGATGATATTTTTATTCTTTAGAATGGGGACGACAACTCTTTAGCTGATTTCGTCTCCTACCTACATACCACCACTTCCTTTTTGAGGTTCACGGTTAACAGCTCACGCACACAGATTGACTTTTTGGATGTCAGGGTACAGTTGACAGAGAATGGTTTTTCATCCAGTTTATATAGAAAAGGCTGCTGGAAGAACACCTTGCTCTCTTTCGACAGCATGCACCCTCGACACATATTTCCCAATATAGTGCAGGGACAGGTTGCCAGGATTTCTAGAATTAGTGATGACGATGCATGCTTCGAGCAAGAGTTGGGGACCCTGATTGACTGTTTTCATACTAGGGGCTATGATAGGAAATTGGTAAATAACAGGATGGAGTTTGGTAGGAATTGTAGGAAGGACAGATATAAACCATGGCTGAGAACCGTTGACACAGGCACAGGCTCACAACATGATAGGGACGGTGGACATGGATCCAGGTTGACACTAACTTATGGGAGCAATATAGGTGATGTTTGTGCACTGATCAGGGGGAATTGGAATATTTTGACTAGTGATTTAAGTTTGAAGGGTATGCTAGGTGACAAACCGGTTTTTAGATATATAAGAAATAAAAACTTGAAAGATTTACTTTGTAGGGATAAGACTAAGACCAGTATGGATAATCTGGCTATCACTAAACAGGGCACTTTTCCATGTGGGCTATGCAAGGCATGTGCTTATGTAGATAGTAGGGGTGTATTTGTGCATCCAGTTACTGGCAGACTGTTTGATCTGAAAGGGAGAGCAACATGCAGAACCACTGATGTGGTCTACTTGGCAGAGTGTCAATCCTGCACAAGTTTTATGTGGGCAAGACCAATTGTATGTTTAAAGTTAGGGTCTTGCAGCACCTCTGCAATTAGAAATGGGGATACGCAATTGTATAGACATTTGGCAGCTCATCCTACACATAGCTTCAAGTTTAAAGTGATAGTGAATGTGAAGTTGAATAAAGACATTAAACAGTTAACAGAGCTAGCTGAGTCTAAATGGATAATTGAGCTTATGGCACACAGGAGTCCTGGGCTTAATGAAGTCATTCCTATGAGACCCACCCTTAAGAATAGGCCGGCTTTTTACTGATTTTACTGATTTTTATTGGTTGTGCTTGTTTTAAAATGTTGGTTTTGGGAGATGCTTTATCTGATGAAGGGCAGAGGCCAGCGCCCATCATTTGTGTATCTAATTTCAATAAACAGAAGGAGTTGGTCTTCGAGCAGTGTCCAGTCTCATTGGTTTTGGATTTTCATTTTGGTTTATTTGACTGGACTTTGGTGAGGCACAGAACATTGTTTTGTTTTCATAGAGATTACGTTGTGTTCTATTGTGCCTTACATGCTTTGGGGATAAGGAGCTTTATCAAAGGCAATTTCATGTCTGCAATGCCTTCAGCAACTTTGGTTGGTGTAACAGGAGTTGTAACTGGTCTTCTAAATCGAGAAAACCCTTTTCTAGGCTTGGGTTTTGAGATACAGAAGGACAAGTGTTGGCAACAATGTACCTGTAGCTACCGATAAGAATTTTGATTCTCTTTAAGAGATTTTAATTATAAACTGAGCAGCGTCTGCAGTGGCAGACCTTTCACTTGGAAGCTTGCTTAGCTGCAGGATAGTGCCTCGGGCATGAGGATCTTGTATGCCCACACAAGGCGACCGCTATCCCGAGTTACTGGCTAGATGGCAACTATTGAATATTAATACCAGCTACCGGTACATGGAGCTGATTAATGACTTTTTGCCAGAGATCGCTACACTCAAGCAGGAAGTGGAACTATTGCAATGCAAATTTGCGTCTGAGTTTACAGACGCTAAGTCAACAACGCCTGGAACAACTGCATGGTTCCTTATTGGAAGAGGAGGATCCAGAAATTGGGCAAGTTGAAAAGGGACCATCATGATTTCCAGCTAGGGAATATTTTGTATGGTCTAAATCAAGACATCCGATATCGTTGCAGGAAGACAGGAGGACCTTGTTTAAACAATGGTGGTACTTCATGACATCATCTTTAACAGCGCGGGGCATGGAAGTACGCCTCTACAGCATGCGGTTGGGGTTCTGCCTCCACCAATTCTATCACGGTACAGGTCCGATAGATGCAGCACATGGAAGCACCGGATGGTGTTCTAGCTGCCTCTATCAGTTCCATCATTGCTCCCGTGGATTTGGGTGCACCAGTACTGTGAACACTGGGGTGCAAGCACCGGTCTTCTAACATTCACGGGTCGATGCACGGCCACTTCTTTGGGTGATGCCTCCAGTTACAGAGGCGACAGCAACCATGAAGGAAGCTACTCAACAAGTTTCAACACGGGGAGACAGCATCCCCACTGTAGCTCCCTTAATGGGGCACTGAGGCACCATCGGTGCCATTGTTTCAACGGATACTGGTTTTGTGTCTGAGGTGTTGGTTTGTGATCCGGAAGGACACACATGGTCGTTTGAATTTTGGACAGACTGCCGGCTCCTGTCAGAAGAAAGGGCATGGAACCTCCATAGCGAGGACAGGGTATACAACAAGAGGAGGAAGCTGCTGCACTGACTGTTAAGCAAGATACTGGGATTGTTTTTAACCTTTCATCACAGATTGTCTGAAGATGAGTGTTTTGTTTTAAATAAAGGGCTGACTTTTGTGCCCAGTAGGGCTTGTGTATATAATGACATTATTATGGACCTCATGGTTTTTGTCGTAGCTTAGTTTTGAAACAGATCTTTGGAGGTAATAACCGGGTGTTACCATGCTAAGGCAGCCCAGTGGTTTTGTCCCCATTTTCACCTGCTATGAATTTATTTATTAATGCTTGTGAACAAGATCTGATGTGTTATTTTCAGGAGGGACACATGGTAGGTTTTATAATCTGAGTCCCACACAGAGACAAGCTTTACATGACCTTGGGAATAATGCAGATATTACTATCAAAATGGCTGACAAGGGGGGTGCCGTAGTGGTATTGGATACCACCTGGTATGAAAGTAAATTGCTAGGTCTGTTACAGAATGCTAATACCCCAATTAATCCTTTAGTAAAAGGGATTATAGAGAGTACACAGCAATTTACGACAGTTTTGGATAGTAAATTGATTAGTGAAGATTTGTTTAAATTTCTTATGATAGAGAAGCCAGTGACACCTATATTCAAAGCTCTACCAAAAATACATAAATCAGAACTGACCCACCTCTCAGACCTATTGTGTCTGGCAGAGGTTGGGTGGGGAAAATATTCGATTTGGTTGGACGGAGTTTAGGCCGTACCTAGATAGGTTGGACAATGTGCTTTCAGATACAGGCCACTTTTTGAAAAGCTTAGGGGCCTATAAATTGGAACAATCTGATAGTGAGTTACTTATGGTAACTATGGACATCCAGAATCTGTTCACTGTTATAGGTAATGACTATGGGATACGAGCCATTTCTGAGCTTTTGCAGGAGTTAGGCGTCACTTTGTTTAAGATCGATACCGTAAGAGGTTTGCTAGGTTTGGTACTAAATAATAATGTCTTTATAGGTGTGAACCAAGCATATAGGCAGGCACAGGGGATAGCCATGGGCACCCCTATGCCAACCTTGTCCTGTCCTTTTGGGAGAGTATGGTGTTGAATAACATGTCATGGAAAGGTCATATCAAGATGTATAAGCGTTTGTGGATATTTTTATTCTTTGGAATGGGGACGACAACTCTTTAGCTGATTCGTCTCCTACATACCACCACTTCCTTTTGAGGTTCACGGTTAACAGCTCACGCACACAGATTGACTTTTTTGGATGTCAGGGTACAGATGACAGGGAGTGGTTTTTCATCCAGTTTATATAGAAAAGGCTCCTGGAAGAACACCTTGCTCTCTTTCGACAGCATGCACCCTCGACACATATTTCCCAATATAGTGCAGGGACAGGTTGCCAGGATTTCTAGAATTAGTGATGACGATGCATGCTTCGAGCAAGAGTTGGGGACCCTGATTGACTGTTTTCATACTAGGGGCTATGATAGGAAATTGGTAAATAACAGGATGGAGTTTGGTAGGAATTGTAGGAAGGACAGATATAAACCATGGCTGAGAACCGTTGACACAGGCACAGGCTCACAACATGATAGGGATGGTGGACATGGATCCAGGTTGACACTAACTTATGGGAGCAATATAGGTGATGTTTGTGCACTGATCAGGGGGAATTGGAATATTTTGACTAGTGATTTAAGTTTGAAGGGTATGCTAGGTGACAAACCGGTTTTTAGATATAAAAGAAATAAAAACTTGAAAGATTTACTTTGTAGGGATAAGACTAAGACCACTATGGATAATGTCGCTATCACTAAACAGGGGAGTTTTCCATGTGGGCTATGCAAGTGCTTATGTAGATAGTAGGGGTGTATTTGTGCATCCAGTTACTGGCAGACTGTTTGATCTGAAAGGGAGAGCAACATGCAAAACCACTGATGTGGTCTACTTGGCAGAGTGTCAATCCTGCACAAGTTTTTATGTGGGCAAGACCAACTGTATGTTTAAAGTTAGGGTCTTGCAACACCTCTCAATTAGAAATGGGGATACTATAGACATTTGGCAGCTCATGGCTACCTTCAAGTTTAAAGTGATAGTGAATGTGAAGTTGAATAAAGAGGAGACATTAAACAGTTAACAGAGCTAGCTGAGTCTAAATGGATAATTGAGCTTATGGCACACAGGAGTCCTGGGCTTAATGAAGTCATTCCTATGAGACCCACCCTTAAGAATAGGCGGGTTTTTTACTGATTTTTATTGGTTGTGCTTGTTTTAAAATGTTGGTTTTTGGGAGATGCTTTATCTGATGAAGGGCAGAGGCCAGCTCATCATTTGTGTATCTAATTTCAATAAACAGAAGGAGTTGGTCTTCGAGCAGTGTCCAGTCTCATTGGTTTTTGGACTATCAGTGTCAGATATCTGTCAAAACATTAATCCTAATGCATAACCTGTTGGCTAGCTGATTTCTGTCTGTTCTCTGTACAGATGTGCAGATGTCAGGTATCCATCTTGGCTGCTTACAGGCAATCTATGCTTGACTGACACTGACATGTCTGCCCAGTGGTGTTATGAATGCCACAGCTAGGAAACCCCACTCTGTATGCACCACATGCTATGGATACCTCAACTAGACTACCACAGTCAACAGAACATGCTTGGGTACAGGTCTCCAACCCAGACTCTGGCCATATTATGTAATATATGTTGCATACATGTCAGTTAGAGCACCTCACTGTCTATCTGCAAGAGACAACCAGATGATTGTATGTTACATTTAACTGTCACCCAGGGGATCACTCAAGTGGCATCAGTTGAAAGATGGCCTGCTGACAAATGTCAGGTGGCATGATACCACTGTACCCACATCCCCTACTCTTCTTATCTCTCCATGGACATTATCCTGGTACACACCTAGGAGCATATGCACCTATGGACCCCAGTACTGACAAATGTGTCAGTGTGCATTACTGAGAATAACAGTGTCTGTGTGTTTATAAACTTGTAGTTGATAATACCCTGAAGGCCTTCTCACCCACAACACCCCTCATTGCCATAGTTAGAAATGGCTGCTGCTGTAATGGACATTAAATGTTCTTTGTTACACTCTTCACCCTATGGGCTACCTGGAGCTTGCAGTACTAGCATAACACTGTTGTACAAATGGGTAGATAGGCATGGGTTACCCTTGGAGTCTTGGCAAGTCTGTGTATGTGTGGAATTGTGTATGTTTGTAGGATACAGCATTCTGTGACCACATTCTCCAAATGCAACACACCTTGCCATACATTATAAGGGATAATGATGTTGCTGACATTAGGAGAGCCATGACAAACCCTCACCCTACTATCCCTGTGGCATGTACAATAAATGCATATCTCTGTAGTAGCATTGATGAGATAGACAAGGGGTTGTATTGAGTCCTGGTCAATGTGTGATTGTAGGTATGCCAGAGCATTATCATGGGTTTCAGTGAGTAAAATATCCAATGTTGCATGTGGGTGCTGGGTATACTGTCTTTACACCATGGTACCCCCAGTACATGTCCCAAGGTCCACTGTATAAGGACCACTTTCACCATCAGCCATACAGGTAACTGATTACACTATCCAGCCCAATGATGCATGTGCTGTGTGCAAATTATCTGGAACAGAATGGACTCACTAATATGGTAGTTAGCACTGATAAACCCAGGTCTTGCAGATGTGTCTACGACTGCTATGTGTTTGTCAATGTGTATATGACAGTATGTCATACTATGTATTGTTCATTAATACCCAATACATCCCCCATTACCATACTGTACAATGCCTGGTGATGTTCTTCACTTAACAAGAAACTTGGGACACATCTCATCCAAAAAACTGTGTGCAATTAAGGCCAAACACATTAGTAGCAATAAGTACCTAGGTAGGGGTTCTACTCTCAGTGTTGCCAAGTAAGTGTGTGTGCATGTGAAGGGACCTACTTCAGTATGCAGAAAATACATGTCCCAGGAGGTCATCTGTCCGAGAACTGACTGGCAAATGTTAACATTTCAAAGGAATCATCTTATGGAAATTAATTCCATCAAAACTAGTAGTAGATGTGTAAATGCTCTCTTTCCCACTGTACAGCGGTACAGCGATACTGGAGTTGGTATATATAGTTGGGTGTGAATGTTGTGGGTATACCCACCCTCATTGGGGTTATTGTTGTGTATATCCCCTCGCTTAGTCTGCTGTAATACTGTACAGTTTATGTTAACAGGTTAAGTAGTTGTCAATCACACTATGTGTGGTTCTACGCCACCCCACACCCTCCAAAGTGGAGGGCTGTGCCGCCACAACAGCACATCTATGTTTACCAACTCTAGGATTGCACTACATTGGGGAAGAGGACATGTACCCTGCCAGTACCATTGTCAATTACATTAAATTAGCAGACTGATTATTTACTGATTTGATGTTTTGCCTATTTTGTCTTGGTGGAATTACATAAGATAAAATGGGTTCTCTGCAAAATTATGTACATCCATGTGTACAATATTCTCTGTGTATTGCATCAACACCAAAGCCTCTGTGCGTGTGTGTTATTAACAAAAATGTGGTGTGTGCCACCCAGTACACTTACCGTTGTCCACTGTAGAAGGGCTGCTGACATCAGTCACCATGCACTCACCTGTATACACCCCTCAGACCTATCAGCCATGTGGCATATGCAGTAACTGTTATACAGACCTGTTACTTGTGTTCAGCTGTATCCAGGATATGACGCAGTCAATGTATCACCACAGTGCCATACCCCTTGTAGGAAACAACAGCAGACCAACATCCTACTGACACACAGACACCTACAATACAAACTCAATACATTATGGAAACCACAATCAGTCAGTGTTAATAACAGCTATAATGCATCATTGCTGGACAGCTACACATCCTGACATGTAAGCATTAAACTTTCCAGCTGAAAACATTTTACACAGCATTACATTGCTAAACCTTAGTACAGTCATCCTGTGCATCAGAACTATATTAGTCTGTCCCTACATCGATGGTATGGATGGCAGGGATGTGGCACAGGTATCATCATATGCACAGGGTGTGTTGTGGGTTTTCCAGAAACCTACGCTGAGCCGTTTGGTTGACATCATGTGTGTGTGTTAGGGGGGGTTTGTTATCAATTGGGCAGTGCAGATATGGTGTGTGTAGGTAAGGAGTTGCCCTAGCTGTATTGGTGATGTGTGTTTGTATGTATGCACACAGTTCTGCCATGTGGCTGCCCTATGCAGGGGTGTGTTGGACAGCTGCAGATCATATATGGCAGGGTTTGCAGATCACCATGTCTGGCCAGAGACATGAAAACTGTGCCTGCCAGGGGTTCCACGGGCACTAACAGGTACAAGATCAGATATGGTACTCTCTCCTGATGATGACAAATGTCTGATGGATCTGGGTCTCTGTTGGGACTGGCCAGGACCATTTGCATGTGGCCTGCTGTATTGTGGTGTGGACAGCACCCCCCTGCATTGCTGGTGTTGGTGCTGCCACTACGGGAGTGACTGTGACTTGTTGCACATCCACGTAGACCTCCACCTGTTGGTGTTGCTGACCTACGTCCACGTGACTATTGCCCTACTCCCACCATATGCTCTAACACAGACATTGCATGGTTAAGGATTCCCACCATCTCACCCAACCATCTATCCAGGACCTCTGCAAAATAACGGTGGGTACCTGCAAGATAATGGATGTTGTCAAGTACAGCAGAATGAGTAGCCCTCTGGAGCCTCAGACCCTGTCTGGTATAATGTTCCATATGTGCCTGTGGCTCAATAATGGCCTGAAACATGCATCTGTTTGCCAGGGGCATGATGGCCAGTAGCCCTCCTACTAGCACCCCTGTACATTTGCCTGTGTGGTACCTCACTGGTCATCTGGCTATGGCTGCTGTGTACAGACACGCTTGCCATAGTCATCACAATGTCCTGTCCCATGTCACCACCTGCCAACTCTCCCTCATCTATGGCCACTGCTGATGGGGTACGTATAGGCATTGTGACTGTGTGCAGGGATGGGGTGGATAAAAGTGGGATGTCAACCAATGGCACAGCTTCTGCCCCTGACAACCCTGCCTGTGCCTTACCATACCTATCATCATTTTCAGAGTCTGTATGGACACTAACATCAGTTTGCCTGCAGGAGGGACCCTGACCCACCTTGCTACCTGTGAGGGTAAAACAAAAAATGTAATTTAAGACCTGTATGTCATTACTTACTTCTACACACACTCATACACATTCACACACACACACACACACACACACACACACACACACACACACACACACACACTTACAGGTGAGGTGGAACAAAGATATTACAGATACCTCTCATTACCCAACAGTCAGCATGCATGACATATGGCACTCAACAGCATGCACTGCAGCTATACTCATTCCTTGTTACCAACATTATACATCTCTGTGATGCATGAGTTGTGTTAGTAGGTGATGCCCCTTCTCCTGGAACACACTGCACCCATGTACACAGTATTGCTGTGCACCTGTTCAGCACCTTGGCATGTACTGTGCACCATACCTCACGCGTGTACACACCATTGCTGAATGTGCATATGTGTGGCAGTTATGTTTGCTCTATTGCACACTGCCCCTATGTGTTTGTCTGACATATACCTGGGATGCTATGAGGACAGATGTCAATAGTAAATGCCTGACCTCTGATTTGCAAATCACATCATCGGAAGTGCATGTATGAGCAATGAAATCCAATTACACTGACAACCTTCAAAGCTTACTGTGGCTATGAGGAGTGTACACACCCTTATTGACATGCCAGCCTTTTCCCTGACATGCAATGGGGCCACAATACTGCGTATCTTAACATTACACACACCTGATATGTGACATATGACCTGTGCAATCAAATGCAGTATCAAACAAATGTGTTAGTTGTGCAGATGCTGACTGAGATACATACAATATGTGGGTTGTATTAGTGTGCACACTCTTAACATGATGGTTTGTTGCAGCACCTGTTAAGTGAACTACAGCAGTCATTATTTCTAGAAGGGGTATACTAGTATGGCCTATCTTCAGTTGCCATTATTTGGTCACTCCGCTCTACATATGTCCCCCAACTCTGATGGATTGCAAGGTCAGCTCATATGCACAGCCCTTGGAGGTCACACAGTGCCTTTACTACTGCTGTGGAGTCAGGGTGATGTCTGGCACATTTCATGACCTTGACTGTGTTCAGATACAGCCATTCTTAGTGAGCTTTAGATGTATGCTTCAGTTCACTGTTGTGTTTCAGGATGATACCCCTCCCCATCCTCAGCCTTTTTGCAGATGTTTGACAACTATGGGCCACATATGAGTGTCATTTTGCAGTGTCCCAAATTCAGAACACCATGTCTACTGGCCTAGGTCCTGCTAATGAACAGAAAACCTAAAGGTGTACACTGGCACCAGCAAGGTACAGATGGGGATGGTGGGCCTGAGGTGGAGTGATGTGTTGCTTGTGCACCACATGTATCTTTATTAGTATTGTCTGTAGGTTTTAGCCTTGGTCTCAGTACACCATTACACATTGCAACACATGCCTTTGGGAAACTTGATGTTATGCATATGCTACCTGTGGAGAGCCCTGAATGATGTTTCCTATGGAGCAACTCCTCCACCTGATTACCCTAACCCATAGGCCACACTTATGCAGAGTCCAGGTGATTGTCCACACAGGTACTGCACAGGTAGTACTTGCTAGACATTCCTGCAAGTCCCTCAGTGTTGCTGCATGTTTCTGGGCAGTGTCCATGACCAGTTTGCAACATGTGTTGTCATCTGTCTTGGATGGGCATCTGTTTATTTTCTACATTAATGTTGTCCCATACTTCATAGTCACATACATGACTGTCTGCACTGTTTGCCATGTTATATGCAATGGTGAGGTAAGGCTACATCTCCCAATCCTGAGTGTTACCTTTTGGCTATGGGATCCATTACATGGTTTGTAAGATGTGTGCAAGCCACAACTGCCTCTGTTGCAGGTGAGTGGGCAAATGTCATGGATATACTTCTTGGACAGCAGACCATTACTTGGTGTGACATTGAAGCCCTGTACTTGATGGAAGGTGCATACTCAAGAAGAGTGAATGCTGTCAGTACCTCAAAAGCTACTTCCACAATATGCTATTTAGAGTGTGTGCACACATATGCTTCCAATGTTTGTTAAGGTATGTATTCCCCATATTTGTTGTCCTAACATAGGATTCCATATTACACATTCATTGCTCATGTTAGGATCACATTACAGGTTGTAAAAGGTGTGGAATGCGGTATTGTGATATGCCATTGTGTAGATCTGTAAGAGCTGCCATTGTAATAGTGGTGTATACACTGTTGCAGCCACTGTATAAGGGTAATGTTTCAGATATGTCCCTACTGTAGGCCATTTCTCCCACCATTATTTTTATCTCTGTCCACACATCTTGCACTGACAGGTTGTTAGGTATACTGCAGGGCTCTTAAATACCCTTCAGATATGCCACCATGGTGACCACTGTGATGCAGTGCAGTTAACAGCAACAGTAATTGAACATGTACAGCATGCATTATGGGTAGGTGTGTTAAATGTGTGCATGGCAAATACAGTGGCCATAACATGGGGGGTGTATTGGCAAACCTGAACAAAAAAACTCCATACTCACCAGCTACAGGTTGCTGCCCCAGAGGTATACCAGAGGGACCTACATAGTTGTGTGAGAGATGTAATGTCAGGAGCCACACCTCTGGTATTGGTACAGGGTGGGACCAGCATTTCAGTACATCAACAGTACAGACCCACAATATTAGAGATTATGCACATCGGTTCATTACTACACTGCAGCAACAGACTATGTTATCTGACATATGCATGAAGATACTTTACAGATGAAGATTAATAAGCAACAGTGGTCTACTAATGTGCCCTGGGGCCTTACCTGCATGCTCCTCATCCATTGTGTGGGTAGCACCCACCTCCACAATGTTATCATCAGGTTCCTGACTTGGCTGGCAGCGGGTAACCTGCATGCCATTGTAATGGCCACTGTGGTTCCATATATGCATGTGTTCTGTTTGCTATGCAACTGTTCCAAATCTGGTGTTTTGGGTTAATGGGAATATCTATGCATGCTGTTATAACTAATCCTGGATTGTGTTGACTATTACTACCCACACATGTTCTAAAACTGCAACACAATAGCATGTTTGGGAAGGTGGTTCCCAGCAGAACCACCTCTCCCACCTCATCTGGCCATAGCACCAGGCCACAGCATGTCTGGGACACAACCCGGGACCTCATCATCCACTGGTCTTGCACTACTTTCAAGTGGAACCACCTCAGGGGAGGGTGCTCATCCCACCTGGAAGCAGGCACAGACAGGATCCTGTCATCTAAAAGTCAGGTCCAGGGTCTGGCGCATAGGGAGCTCTGCAGAGACTTGGGGGATCTGCTATACCAGCTTGAGGCCCTCATGGCACAATTAGAGGGTCAGCTTGCCACTCCTGCTCAGCCCCCAGCACAGCCACATTCAGGGCCGTGAAGGTGCAGTGGTGACTGCCCATGGGTGGGGACCTCAGTCCCACTGTTTCCATTTAGGGGCTCATGGGCTTCCAATTTCCAAACACCCCTCCCTGTCCAAGGTATTTACCAACCATATGTGTCATATACCCTGTATGCTGTCATGTCTGTATTGTCTGTCTTCTGACCCAACCTACCTCCCCAAATATACCTACTATCCTTCCCCAACATCCCACTCTCAACTTAACAAAAAAAGGCAATCTGTTCCCAACACGAATTTCACACCATACATAACTGTCCATTTCGCACCCGCTTACAACTGCTTACAGGTGCCTTAATCACTCTGTATCCAACAGCCCTTGTTCTGGCCAGCAAATAAATTATCAGCCCCTGCAAGTGTCTAACCTATGACCCTGCACACCATAGCCACACCGATTTACCACTAAGCCATCTGAGCTGCAGATATGTGTGATGTTTTCTCAAACATATCATGCAGCACAGTCATTCAACAGTAGGGAAAATGTATATATATATATATATATATATATATATATATATATATATATATATACACACACACACACACACACACACACACACATGTGTGTGTGTGTGTGTGTGTGTGTGTGTGTGTGTGTGTGTGTGTGTGTGTGTGTGTGTGTGTGTGTGTTTGTATATATGTAGACATAAATATCTATATATCTATATCTATATATATATATATATATATATATATATATATATATATATATATATATATTGTGTGTACAGAGAGAGAGAGAGCTTTCAGACATCGGATCCACACTCTGAACCTCCTTCCTCCACAGCTGCACTGTTCTGCCACAGAGCGTCTCATGTGGACACAGCCTAACATTAAGGGGGATATATAGGGACAGATCATAGATATGCCTATTACAAACCTATGAAATTTGTGCATGATACATTTCACATTATCACGACTGTTCTGAAAGTGGTGGGGTCTGAAACTCATGTGTCTATCATGACTTCATTGCTTCCACCTTCAGCTATTTGCCAGACTAATATACATATTTGGAGGAACAGAACAAACACTATGATGGCTTAAATCTTGTCATTCTGTGCAGATCTGCACAGCTGACAGGTATGGCCCACTGCCCAAAGGGCAAGATGCTATGTCCATGGCAGTCATTCAGCAGGACATCATTACAGCAAGTCTTGATGGCACATATAAATCTTTCAGCATCATCTATCCCATTATTACAGACCAAGTACTACATTCAGTTACATGCTGACATGTTTCACATACCTGTTTTATTATTGTGCTCTCTTCTGTGTACCACTTGGATGTCTTCCTTGTTTGTTTGTTTGTTTGTTTGTTTGTTTGTTTTTTTGTAGTATTTTTGTTTTTAGTATTATTTTTGTTTTGTTTTGTTTTCTCTCTCTCTCTCTCTCTCTCTCTCCACTACAGGGATCAAGCTGGTTTGAATAGGTTGCAACATGGCTTTTATAGGTGATGCTCATGATCAGGTGATGGCCTCTGCACCAGTTGGTGTTCCCCACTTGCTAACTGCATGCAGCCAGCTGTGTAGTACTTCCAATAGTTAATGTCATAGCAACCCACTACTATAACTGACTACATCATGTGGGAGTTGTCCCTTTACCTTTCCTGTATCGAAGACATCCTTCCTGTATGTGGGCAGCAGTGTTACAGACAGTAGGTAGCAATACCTCTTACAACAGGACTTGTGGACACAGGCCAACTACATGTTTGTATAAGGTTCAAAACCTAGGGACAGTGTGTGAGTATTGCTGTTATATGCATTGAATACTGCTCATTTTACAAGGTTTGTGTGTACATGCTAGTTTTGCATGGAATGCAGTCTG
>NC_056746.1:1196667878-1196685378 GCF_019279795.1 Protopterus annectens | reverse complement strand
GAGCTCACTACACACAACTCCCCGGACCTGACTTTGGGTGACAAGATCCTGTCCACCTGCTCCCGGGGGGGGTGAGCCCCATCCCCTGAGGCAGTTCCACCAGAAGGTGGTGCAGGACCAGCGAACGAGGAGGTCCCGGGGTGTTCCCCAGGCTTGCTGGGGCCCGGTGCCATGGTTAGATGAGGAGGAAGAGATTGGTCCGCTGGCACAGACCTTCCCATACGTGCTATGGTGTTGCAGTTTTAAAACATATGTGGGTTAGTAATAGTCAACACAATCCAGGATTAGTTAAAAGAGCATGCATAGATATTCCCATTAACCCAAAACACCAGATTTGGAACAGCTGCATAGCAAACAGAACACATGCATATATGGATCCACCGTGGTCTTTACAATGGCATGCAGGTTACATTGATAGCAACAGGCCACCAATGATAGTATTTCAACATGGAACATTAATAGAAACACATTTCAATATTTATTGAACAATAGGACATATGTCCCAACAGTAGGTTTGGTGTAAACATACCCATTGATTTGTATATTTAGATTATTGTTGCAGATATGGTGGGTGGGGGGAGATGTCAATTAACAACATATATATCCTTGTGGTACTCACAACGTTAATGATCATTGCTCTAATCATTAAGATACAGGTATTATTACAATACCCTATGGCCTTGGTTGGGCAGTGGTATGTTTGTACACAGTGTATACTTCAACTGTCTTAGAGCTAAATTCTTACATCTCTTACCAGGTAGACCTGTGGAGGGAATGTATGTTAACACTACCTGACTGTTTCTATACATATTCTCAGATTCCAGTTAATAGTATGCACATACCTCTCAATCTCTTAATGGACACACTCTGGACAAAACTTGACAACATGGGGGTACAAATAGGGACATGTTTTGAATATTGCTGTCATAAACTTGGAGAGTTGCTAGAGTGACAGGATTTGTTTTAATATACATTTTCTGAAGGTTTTGAGGTCTGAAAATCAAATGTATGTCATTATTTCATGACTACAATTCTGAGATCATCCCACTGATTTGCCAGGGGGACAGAGGAACAGGCAGAACATATGGGACAATTATCTGGACATTCTGAAAAATCTGTACAGTTGAGTGGTATGATTATACATACAGCTTACTATCACTCCAAGGATTCGAACCATGACTGTGTCTGCTAAAAATATAACAATTTAAGTCACAGTAGAGTGTGCTATTTGGATATTGCTGTCTATCTCTTCAGTGTTTTATGCCTAAGTCTCTCTTGGTTGTACAATCTGATCTTGTACTTGCAACAGTCTTATACAGACATTCCTAGACATTTTCTATGCAGCACAGTGTGGGTAACAGTGGTTAACACAACATTACTATTCAGAGAATGCAACAATAAATGCTATACAATACCAGAGTAAACACAACCAGTCCAGGATTTAGAGTTTTATTGCCAGGCAGTTACAGTTTTATTTAAATATGACCTATATGGGACTATTACTGTCATATTGTCTGGTTTAGTCAGTACAACCCATACAACAGTTTTTATACTGCCAGATGACTTTCTACTACTTTATAGTTATGTGGTATGACTACTACAAGCAGGATTGTTACTCACCAGCCTCGCAACACAGCCTTTGCAACCTACTTGCATAGGCTTACTGATTCACAGCCCACTCAGCTGCAGATTTAAAGGAAATAGAGACATATTTCGGCATACCTATCCATCACATACACATGCTGGACTTTAGTAAACAGTAATGGTATGACTACTTACACACTGCTGGGACATCATCCCTCTGCCTTGCTTCTTGAACCCACTGGTCCAAGGGCTCCCTCTTTCTCCACTTCAAGTCGACATAGTGGTGCCTGACCTGCTCACCAGTCTAAGGGATACCAGTGGCACTGGTGAGATCATGGGCAAGATGGTCCTAGCTTCTGCTTTATATTGGGAGCCCTGGAACTGGCCCTGCAGCAGTCTCTCATCGTGTTTTTTTACCAGGAGTCCTACCATGACCTTGAACTCCTGTACATCCGAGCACTGCACCTGGAAGTGCAATCCCTCTCCAACACCTGCCATCCTGCCTACAGTGGGAAGCTGCAACCAGTTATGAGCTATATACCTGCCTGTGGGCTTTAAATATGGCAGATGTCCCACTCTTTGCTGTGATTGGACAGTTTTGAATATGCTGAACTAAGCTAAGCTATGGGCAAACCTGCTTAGCTAAGGTTGGCACTGCTTAAAGGGGCAGGTTCAGCACTGCTTACCAATGGGCAAAACCACTTAGCTGGGCTACTTCTTGCTTAGCATTTATATTTACACAATGCTTACACCTGGTAAGCAGAGCTGTGCAATGCTTAGCATTGCTTATTTTTCATTTTATAGACTGCTGTATGGCATTGATTCATCATTCATTACATATTATAAATTTGTCCCTGACATCCCCCAATGTGCTTTCATTACATTTATCCATGTGTGAATATACTGTATGGGGCACTTGTGTTTATATGGGGATTTCACAACTTTATTAAACTGACACCTCACATCTGGACCTAATGCAGTACTCCGGTTAACAAATATATGTTATTTAGTAGGTAATACTAAAAAATGTTTATGCACTGCTTTCACATGGAAAATGGGAAGGGATTACACTGGGGATCAAACCGCGAATGGCTTCTTGCAAAGCATACGCTCTAACCACAACACTATTGCAATACTGCATATACTGGATGTCTCTTGCTATTTAACTTCTTGTGCTGTTTAAGCTGGACTAAGCGTAGCTAAGCAACAGGCACACCTGCGTGCAGCTACGCTTAAACTTTATCGCGTTTATAAAAAAAAAAAAAAAAAGTTTTGTTGCGTTATTTTATCTGTACCCTTCAGAATAGCCCTGCTAATGTTGAACCTGTTATTTTATTGACTTTCTGCTTTGTAGGACAATTGTCCCTTTTGGCTTTGTCCACATTCCTTACTCTGACGGGTTGGGAGGTGTGCGCTATGTGCTTATACTACCTGTGTTATCCTAATAACTTTTGGTTTGGTAGCATACCTCTCAACCTCTTAGAGCAAAATATCTGGACAAAGCCTAAAATGATGGGGGTACAAATAGGGACAGATTTTAAATATTGCTCTTACAAACTTAAAAAGTTGATAGAATAATAGGTTTTACATTAGCATGAATTTTCTGAAGGATGTGTGGAGTCTTAAACTCAAATGTTTTGTCATTATTTAATCACTTCAATCCAAGCCAGAAAGGTACAGATTTTAGGGGGAACACACCAAAAATATGAGGCAAAAATCTGGGCATTCTGCAAAAATCTGTACAGTTGAGAGGTATGCTTGGTAGGGATGATTGTCCCTTATGCTTTTGACCACAGATTTGTTTTCCTGATGGGTTGGAGGTGTTATGAGCATTCTTGCTCATTTTTAATTGCCGAAAGGCAATTCTGGAGTGCAGGGGGCATGTGTATTGTGAGAGCTCTGCTGTCAGACACACCCCCTGTGCTCGTACATGGAACCATGTCCGTTTTAGAGCATAGCAGTGCACCTTCATAAATATGTATGGCTCCCTGCCGTGCCGAACAGAAATGGTCCCTGCGGTGCAGGAATAACTTATTCCTGCACAGCTGTTTGCTGAATCCTGGGGAATGTCATATATGAAGTTGTGTGGGTAACCTCACTTCTGAAACATGTTTTTAAGGTCTCACACTCCTCTAAAAAGAAATCAAATGTAGAGACCATCCTAGCTGCCCTTACAAATTAACCTTTAATGACAGCTTTCTTCTGGTGTAGTGGGTGAGTACTGTAAAATGTAAATAGCTGTTTGAGTAAGTGTCCTTTCAAAAAAAATTGTTACAAACCTACCCATTACATAATCCTTACTTAGGTAGATGTTTAAAAAATAATTTTTGTGCTCATTCACACAAGAAGAAGATTTTAAAAACTCTATAGTTCTATTTAAATATTCTAAAAAGTTTACAATTAAAATTTTAAGGCCTCTCCATAAAGCAAACAAATCATCTAAACATCTGGTATAAAACTGGCAGTATTGATAAACTTCTGAATTAATAAGAAATTTGTTCTCCCACTGCAGCATGACAATATTAGCATAAACACTACCACAAGCTGACCCCATGGTCAGCCCTTCATTTTGCAGATAATACTCCTTCTCAAACACAATAAAAATATTATTTAAAACAATTTCTAAAAGATACTCAAGTAAATAAACCTGCTCTTGTGAAAAATGTTTCTCAATCAAAAAAATCATGGAACCTTTGCACCTCTATATTGTGTGGAATTGCAGAATACAAATCCTTTACTTCTATTGTAATAAAGACATATTCCTCACTAAATTTTGAAAATCCAACAAATCCTTACAAATTGTTGGTTCGTTGGACACAATTCTATTCAATTTCACATCAATGTGTTTAGCCAAACTATTGTTAATTTATCATACTGTTATTTATTATACAATTTATAGTGTTTTAAAAGATTTTTATGTGAATATCTATTACATTCAGTGATGTTTACGTGGCGTAATGGTGAGGGCAGTTGCCTTTTAAGCAGCTGACCTGAGTTTGACTTCCAGCTATTACATTACTTTTAACACGTGCTTTTTAAAAATCCAAGAACATTGAATCCATGAATTATGCATTATTTTTTGTATTGAACTATTGACTGGCTGTAACAAATGAGAGGCTTGTCTCCTGCTACATATTTAAACTTTATCCATGTTAGTTTTGTTTGTCTGATGAAGTTTCGTTAAGTTATGAGACAAAAGCACTTACAACATTATTTTGAATGTTTCTTTAATATAAGGTTGTTTTATATATGGATTTGCTTCATTTAGAATGTTTTTGTACATTTTTCATGGAATTTTAAACTTGCTGACCCACAACAGTCCTCGCTCCTGTTTACTGTTTTTGGTTTGTTCTGCAGCCTTTTAATGATGATGATGAGACAGGCACGTTAACAGGGAAGAAAAAAAGATTACAGAAAGCAAATAAGACTAAAATGTTAGAAGACTGATGTAACAGATGAACACAGTAAACGGGATTATTACTTGAGATGTGCCTGATTTAACATAAATGAATAAAATGTATTCCTGTGCGGCTAAACTAATAGCAGATGTAACAAAGGAAAGGAAGGAAACCAGCAGAATGTCACTATGGAAGAATCATATATAGAAAACGTTAAAGCTACTAAGACAAGAAGTATCACTTTTTTGAAGAACGCAGATCATCAAAAAGATAGATATGATAAAAGTAATATTAAAACAGACCAGGATTCATCATATTCTGTTCCCCATAATAAACTAAAAATATCAGCTGAAGCAGAAAAAAATTTAGGAGGTACACAGATAAATATACAGGAGCAGTACAAAACAAAAATTTAATTTGGCCCAAGAAGATTTTACAGAGATTTGGGAAACAAAGCAAATGCATTAGAAATCCACCAATAATGAAGAAATAGGTACATTTCTGAGAAGCATTTATGAAAACCCTGCTGAACACAACAAATAAATCAAATGTAAAGAAGGGTTAAAATAAACAGTAAAAAGCTTTAATATACAGAATATCAAATGGAAGGAAGTAAAAGCCAGAAAAAATTTAGACAAAATTTGGAAAAGCTCCTAACTGGACACAGTACGTAACTTCTGGCTAAAGGTACTAACTTCTTCACACAAAGTTTTAGCCCTGATTAACAATTACTTGTCTGCACATCCCAGATACACTCCAACATAGATAACAACAGGAAAAAATACTCCTCTGTAAGAGTGAACCTGCAAGCCATCCTAAGAACTTTAGACCAACAACTTGCCTTCTGACAATATATAAACTACATATAGTTCTTACCTCTAGCCAGTACTTGAGTGTGAGTCACAGAAATAAAGAACTCATTTTCTGATCCATCAGCAAATAGTTGCCTTAATAGTGCTTTTTACAAACTATTTCTAGATGAGTTTCAAAGACCAGAGCAGAAAAACAAAAGAGTAAGAAAAAATACCAGTAATGAACACAATTATTTACTATTCTGCACACTTTAAAAGCGTGTTAGTTTATATCCATATGTCACTCATTGTGTTTTGAATATAACATCAGTTAGATTACTTTGTGCTGAAGTCTTTGCTTCTGTATGGTCATCCTCTGGATGCCAGTAATGTAATGGCAGAGAGCAGCATTTACAGACAGTAACACATGTAGATGTTTGACACTCAAGTATGATAACTAGTCTGCAGTTTATATAATTGTCATTAAAAGATTAAGATTGTGCAGTCGCACAGAATTCTCCTTACTCTGAGATGCAATTCTCTAAAACTGTAGTATATACAATTAACAGGGGTGGGGTTTGCATGGGGAAAGCACCTTGTAAAAATCATTCAATAGTGTTTTTGAATATTTTGAATTTTAAAGGTTGTATTATTTCACAATTCTATGTGATTGCACTTTGAGGGTCGATCACATATTGATCACATTTCTGTCATGAAACCTAAGTTTCTGTTTTACACCTCCAAGGATTAGGTTACAATTCTCATCTTCTCTGATCAAAGTCTTTATGAAGTTTTGCCTTTGTATTGTTTTGTTTCTCTTGGGCCTATTTATGTTTTCCCTCAAGATATTCTGGCTTCCTCTTATCTCCCAAAAAATAAACTGATTGATTTGTTCTTCTAAGTTGCCAATGTTTATTGAATTTACTCTTACCCTTTTGACTTGTCAGGACTAAAAAGTGTCTAGAAAAAAGCTGATTGGTTATCAATTAAATAAAGAAAAACAAATAATAAAATAAATATGATAGTCCATCTTGTAGGTAATGAAATGAATTGGGGCTACATACCCAGGATAAGTCTCGACTGTCCTGTATTTGCTAGAAATTATTAGATTTTACCCAAATAATATAGTGCCATGAAATTCCAAAGTGGCCCTTTAATTTATACTTTGTTTACAATTTGACCCATGACAGCTACTGCATCATCAGCCCACTGCCACCACTAACACAACTAAAGCAGTAATCACATTAATGTCTGTCTTGTATGTGGTGAGCAAGGGCACCCGCAGGCAGGTGCAAGGGGGTGCACTTGCACCCCCCTGGAACTGGCTGGCTGAGAAATTAATTTTATTTAATTAAAAAAAAAAAAAAAAACTTCTTTTTGTTTTTTTTTAAAGGGTGTTCCTCTTTAAGAATGCCCCTTTGCATCCCGGATGCAACAGGTGTTTTGCGACCTGTTTTCGTCTTTTGTGTCTGTGCGACCAATGGTTTACGTCTTTGTCTTTCACGTGCCTACCAGGAATTTGAATTCCAGAGGACGTTTGGACTGTGGACGCACCAGACGAATGTAGAAGTGAGAGGTAGGTGTGTTCGTTTTGACATGAAACATGAATTGTCCTTTCCTCTGGGGGATATATTCTAATCCAAAGTCCTTATTTGTCTCATCACAATTTGATATTAGTTGTTCTTTTTTCAAGATTAGGTGACAATTTAAGCAAGGGGTTTTTGAAGGTAGCATTTCTACTACTTATTTTAAGATATCAGAGCACATTCTGTTCCTTAATTTTATAACACAGTGGGAGCAGCAGGGATTGAGGGTTCAGGGACTTGATAAGGACTGGTGCTGTTTTGTAGCTCCCTTTCTCCTGCAGGTTTGATGTTAATAGCTCTTCTCCAAAAACTTCTCAAGAACTTGCATTTGCAACACCATCAAGATTCCTGGTTACACGTCTTCCCTTCTTAGGACAAGTAAGCATTAATTAAACATCAGTCACATTATTTCTCTGAAGGGCTTTAGCACAGAGCACATGCAAAAGATATGTTGTGGTCACAACCTCAGGATTAGAATGTATCATATTGCAGGGTACTTTACTCCCTGAATGCAAAGTTTTATGACAGTTTTTCACTACAAATGGAAATGAATAAATTAGTAGTTCTCTTTTCATTGGAATTCTCATACACTTCCTGACATCTACACAACATCAGGTTGTTGGGGCAGCAGCAATCTGAGTGTGTTAAGCCATACTGCTGTAGCAGTAATAGTTAACAAATCTTTTTTTTTTTCTAGCACAGTTAAATTCTAAGGATATTTCCTTTAGGAGCAATGAAGCTTTAATTCCTCTCTGTATATCCCTCATTAGGTCTATCATTGCATACTATGCTTTCTTTGGCAGGTACCTCTCCAAATATTCTTTATTTTAGGCTTTGTCCAGATTTCTTGCACTAAGAGGTTGAGGTGTGTGTGTGTGTGTGTGTGTGTGTGTGTGTGTGTGTGTGTGTGTGTGTGTGTGAGAGAGAGAGAGAGAGTGAAATGCAGAGTTAGCAGGTGGAATTTATTTTCAAGTGCCTTTTCAAGGAAATGTGAGCTTTAAGGGAAGAGAAGTTTACTGCTGCCCATGCTAAGTCTGCTTAAAATGTGCAACTGTTTTGTTTAGCAAATAGTAACACTGTTTTGGTATAGAGTTTTAAACCAGTGTTAGTAGCACAGCAGGTAGAAAACTTGCATCTTGAGATGCAGAGAGCTGTAGGCTCTACTCCCACGGCATGTAGATTTGTATTTGAAGGGGGTGGGTGCTGCAGTCTTGAGTATGTCCTCCTTTGGATGAGACACCTAATAACTATGAACCTGGTTTTCAGCTTGCCACCCATCCCCTATTGCAATATACCAGCTTACCATTTCTTTTAATGTAACATAGGCAATTTATTCTTCAAGGGCAACAGGCACTGAATTTGTAAATGAAACACTGAAATATAAAGTTGTTTTCTAGCAACAACCTCTTCATTGGTTTCAGATCTCTTTAATGTGGAATTATTCAGATGACTTTTACTTCTACAGATATTCTGCATATTGATTGATATTGATGGATTGCATGACAGAAGTTTGAGTGGCCCTTTATGGTTGAAATGTTCTGAATTGGGCAGTTTGCCATTATTGGTTCATATGATTTGTTTCATTGCTTAAAGGAAAAATGTTCAGAACTATAAATTTAAAACACACTCTGACAAGTGGAGCTGTATTATACAAGGAATATAATTCAATTATTATATAGTCTAATTAACAATCAGGAAGGTGAATGAAAGAACTTTTGTATGGTTTTAAAAATATGTGCAAGGAGCCTATGATTTGAAAACAGCCCAAAGATAAACTTAGCCTGCCACTGGCCAGATGCATTTTCTTTGAATGTGGGTTTCAATGCTGTTTCAGTGAATGTGGGTTTCAAAGGTAGAGAAGTTTTAATGCTAAGTCTGTTTTCATTGCAAGACTATTGCTTTGTTTAGGTTTAGTAAATGTTTATCAGTGGTTGTGCTATAACATTTGAAATAAAAGTTGTAAATTAAATCCAAATATCTGTAATCATTGTAGAAGTAAACCATAAAACAGTATGCACACTGAGAGATTTGAACAGTGTCTATGGCAAATGGGGAGAAATAGCCAAGTAATGGGACACTGGAATGGCTGAGTGGGCGGGGCTGTGTGGGCAGGGGAGCTGTGTGGGCGGGGATCTAGGGTTTGCACCCCCCTGCAAAAAATCCTACAGGCTCCCTTGGTGGGGAGATGCAAGCAGTGAGAGACAAGAACCTAATAAGATGGTCAGTATTAAAAACTGGACCCAGTTCAGACAGACTTGTGTCAAACACCTCCATGACAGTGTCTTTACATGTTATATGGAGAGGAATTCTTTTTTGTTTCAATGACCACCAAGTTGCAACAAGTTAATCAAACCAACAATATCTGGCTGTGGGAAGGTGGTAACCAACTGGAAATGAATCATACCTGGAAGGTGGGGAGAAGTAAAAAGGAAATGGCAATGAGACAACTAGAAATGCAGTCAAAAACAGTCAAGGCACAGATGCGTTTAAAAAAGGTCATGGCACAATCATAGCCTTGCACAAGAGCGCTGACTCACACGAGAGATGGTGTCATAAACTGTCAAAGCAGTGCTGCAGAATGCATGAAGTTAAAAAGGATAAGCCACGCAAATGTAAATATAATGTTAAGAGTAAATGCTCTTACACTTAGCAAGAGGAAAGCACTTATCGCACATTATCTAATATGTTATAATGTATCCCATGTGAGGCCTAGAACTTTCTGAAATCACAGGTCAAGTGCAAACTGCTATAGGCAAAAACTGATTTGTTTGCGATTCAGCTCAGGAAGTAGAGACATATTTCTACAGTGTTCATAAATCAGACAAAATATTATTAAAAAGTAGTCAGAAAGGAGAAACTATAGGATTTCATCTGTATCTGTGATGCATAATTGTACTGGTACAGAATGAGTTTACTAAGCAGTTTGTCTATTAATGACATGCTTTTCTCATATGTTCGTAAGTTTATATCTGCTGTAAGAAACATTGCTAATGACTAGTACTAACACTTCACTACCATATGAAAGGAAATTATATAAATTTGGGAGATGGAGCATGCTTATGATCAAAGAATCAAAATTTGTTTTGCCTTACATATACAGTAGGGATGCTACTGTGATATGCTGTTGGATAAGCGCATGCTTCCAAAACTGTACTAGGCAGTAGTGGAAAATGCATTGCTAAAGCTACTGAAACTCCTATACATAGCCAGTGCTGCAGCCTATGACTTCTTAATCTGGAATCTGTTGTAGCTTCAAAACATTAATTTTCTGAAGTTATATCTCTCGGAAGTTCAAGCTTTGAACATTTTAGTGATCCAAATACTGACAGAAATACAGATTTTTTATTCCTACACTGATAGTAGGGACTGCAGTATAGAATACCATACACGGCTTCACCTACAGTGATGATTTCCAATATAATGTATTAACCAAGTAGTCAGAGATCTTGGTATATAAATAGAAGACCCAAGAAGAACAGTCATCTCTACCAGCTTTCTGAAGTTGCATGCAGCAAATCTAAAACACAGTCTCTTCACCCCTTCCCATACGAATACCCATGAGATCCCAACACTCTTCTGCTGGTTTTTAATATATATATATATATGTGTGTGTGTGTGTGTGTGTGTGTGTGTGTGTGTGTGTGTGTGTGTGTGTGTGTGTGTGTGTGTGTGTATATGAAATAAAATTGCAGTGTCTTCTTTGGTTACCACACTTTAATCAAAAAATAAAACAATGAAAATAGCCTCCAGTTAGCGCTTTCATCTTAACATTCCAAAGACTTCTTCAGACTGAGGCTTAAAACTACAACACTCCATTTATAAAGCATTTTAAAAGCCCACATGATTTTCTTAGTCACATGATTAATTTCATTTTACACTCATATTTATTACATATATTGAACCTTTATATTATTAAGCTTTATAAATGGAGTGTTGTAGTTGTAAGCCCCAGTTTGAAGAAGTCTTTCGAATGTTAAGACGAAAGCACTAACTGGAGGCTATTTTCATTGTTTTATTTTTTGATTAAAGTGTGGCAACCAAAGAAGACACTGCAATTTTATTTCATTTTCATTTTTCAGTTAATTTGTGAATAGCTGCTTTTAGTAAACTATATATATATATATATATATATATATATATATATATATATATATATATATATATATATATATATATATATATATATACATGTGTATAAGGCCTTGGTAAGAGAGGTGAAAGCCATCCTTGGGAAAGTAGGAAGATTTGTCAGCCATCCCTTCCCAAGCTGGCACATACTGGATCCCCAGAGAATGACACCAACTACAAAGCCAATTATTAATGCCAATTATTTTGACTTTGAATCTTAGCATTATTCTGGGTGATGGCACAATATCACTCAAGATCAGTGTCTTTCCTGCCTCAGACATATGCATAGCATGCTCAATTATATCCTCCTGCATATCCTTCTGGTTAGAGTCTAAGGTAAATTTTCCCCAAGTGGACCACTATTAGATCATAATTATAATTGTCAGGATAGTTGGATCTAAGAGTCCTTGTTATATTCTAGATCCTGACTCCAGGAAAAACAGCTAACTGTCAGGATATGGGGCTGTGAGAGGAGTAGAGATGTGCATTTGGAAGACAGGAATAAGTATATGGAAGTAGGTGATAAAAAATATGTGGATATTACAGAGTGGAGAAATGCTCTACAGGTGTCAGCAATATATAGATGTGTAAATGGAACAGAGGAGTAAGAATGTAAAGGTGAAAAAGGAATACCAATGCTGAAGTGGGAGAAAGGTGTAAAAATGTGGAGGTGGGAGAGAAGAGTAAAGATGAATAGGTGGGAGAGAGAAAGAGAGCGAGAAAGATGTGGAAAGGAAACAAACAGGACATTGAGCTCATACTGAGAGCAAGATTTGCTGGGGCTCCTTAGCTGACAACATGTTATCATAGGTGGCCGATGACTGAAGGGCTTTCAACAGCTGGAATATGATGCATGCATGCCCTGCGATATACAGGTAGACAATAAAGTTCCTACACACCAACTAGCATGCATAAAAGTAGATGGGATGCAAGTGATCTAAATAGTGAACAGTGTGACAAAGCTAACAATAATAAGTACATGAATATGATCTCATGCTGTTTTTACAAGTTTATATCTTCTTCCCAATATACACTGCATCCCTCCTCAGCACATTTCCAAACCAACGTAATCTTGCCTCTCTGGCTTTGTCTCTAAACCTTCCAACCTGGGCTGACCCTCTAATATACATATTCCTAATCCTGTCCATCCTCGTCACACCCAGTGCAAATCTTAACATCTTTAACTCTGCCACATCCAGCTCTAACTCCTGCCTTTTTGTCAATGCCACTGTCTCCAATCCATATAACATAGTTGGTCTCACTACCCTCTTGTAGACCTTCCCTTTCACTCTTACTGGTACTCGCCTGTCACAAATCACTCCTGACACTCTTCTCCGCCCACTCCATTCTGCCTGTACTCTCTTCTTCACCTCTCTTCCACACTCACCATTACTTTGAACTATTGATCCCAAGTATTTAAACTCATCCATCTTCACCACCTCTACTCCTTGCATCCTCACCATTCCTCTATCCTCACTCTCATTCACACACATATATTCTGTCTTAGTCCTGCTGACCTTCATTCCTCTTCTCCTTAGAGCATATCTCCATCTCTCCAGGGTCTCCTCCACCTGTTCCCTACTCTCACTACAGATCACAATGTCATCTGCAAACATCATAGTCCACGGGGACTCCTGTCTGATCTTGTCTGTCAACCTGTCCATCACCATTGCAAATAAGAAAGGGCTCAGAGCTGATCCTTGATGTAATCCCACCTCCACCTTAAACGCATCCGTCGCTCACACCGCAGACCTCACCACTGTCACACTACCATGGTACATATCCTGTACCACTCTTACATATTTCTCTGACACTCCCGACTTCCTCATACAATACTAAAACTCCTTTCTAGGCACTCATATGCTTTCTCTAAGTCTACAAAAACACAATGCAACTCCTTCTGACCTTCTCTGTACTTCTCCATCAACACTCTCAGAGCAAACATTGCATCTGTAGTGCTCTTTCCTGGCATGAAACCATACTGCTGATCACTAATCATCACGTCCCTTCTTAACCTAGCTTTCACTACTATTTCCCATGATAGATTCATATCCCAACATATCCCTCACCTCTGGAACAAAGATCCACTACATGTCAAGTGGAGTAGCACCCTTGCCACCTTCAAGCTGAACATAGATAATTGGATGGGCAGCCTCAAATTCTCTCCTAGTCTATCTTGTCTTGCCCTCCTTGCCCTCCTTGAGGCTAGAGGGTAACTTTGAATAGGGTTTTTTGGCTAGGCTTGAAACAGTCTGCAGACCAGTTGCCAAGGACTTAACTGTGAACCTATGAACCTAATTTGCTCTCAAAGTTGGTACAGAATGTGAATTCAAAAAGCTTACTTTCAAAAGTCATTATACACTGAAACATTTAGAAAAATAAAATAAAGTAAATACAGAAATTCAGATTTATCCTTGGCACACAATTTCTGTTTTACCACCATATAACTTGTCCTGCTGTAAAATAATGAAATAGAATACTAATTTTAACTTGCATGTTGTAAAACACAATGGGTACTCTGAAAATCACGAGTGCTTTATATTTTGTTTGAAATTTTAGTCTGTCTTGGAGCATTGTCTTCATTCCAAGGAGTGGTGTACTTGGCACTTTGATGATGTTTGAATATATATGTATATATTAGAATGTAGTGCCTTAGCCAAACATACTTTGACTGCAGGTGATTCTCATACCTTTCGTTTTCAAGTTATAGATATGATTTATGACCACCTGTGAGGTGATTTGATCAGTCGTACAGAGACTTTGGAGTCCCGATGGATTGTTAGACTTATGGCACATAACAGGTCAGGGTTGAATGAATTTGTGCCAATTAGACAACTCCTGCGAGCTATGAGATGAAGGAGGTGAGCATAGTGTGGTGACTAGAACGTTATATCTTACGTGGTTTAGTAGGTCTAGCTTTATTAATTAGGGCACCAGACTTATTTCTATATATTTAAACCTGAATATGTTGATGGCTGTTTGAGGCCATTTGTATGTGTGAGATGGGTACATTTTCTTTGTAGTAATATTTGTCAGTTTTAAGGTTGAGTTTATGTCCTTAGTTATTAGCAGTTTAAGTGATACGTTCTGAAATTGACAGTAGATGGCGCTGTGGGTAGTTTATTTAAGGCCAAGCTTAACAAAGCAGTAGTGTTTCCTAGTTTAGCCTGTGAATGATGACAGCCTTATGTTCCTGTGGAGTCTGCACTTGCAGTGAAGTTAGGGGCATAGCAGCGAACCATCCTTCACATGAAATGTGTCTTAAATGTAAGTTCCAAGAGCTGCTGATAGATTTTAGCTGCTGTTTAACAGTTTAATGCTATCCATAACCATATAACCATAGGGTATGTGTGTATCTGTGCTCCTGTTTTAGGAATGGGTTAGTTTTACTTAGTGTTATGTTTTATTCTGTTATTTTTTATGTGGGTTTTAGTGTTAGGCAGTAGACCTGATCTGTTGTTTGACATTTTTGAGTTATTTTAACAGCCCAGGTCATGCTTCAGCTTAGGGATTGACTAGCATTATATAGTGGAATGCCTCACTACATTCACATAGTGCATGTTAGGATCTATATTTCATATGGTGTCCATACCTCTCAACCTGGAAAAATCAAAAATCTGGACAAGGCCCATGAAAAATAGGTACAAATCTGTATGCTGATTAACATCTAATTTGCATACATAATTATGTAGCCCCACCCACTCCAATGGAATTGTGGGATACCGACTTTCGAACGCAAACTGAAGAACAGACAACCAAAACATGACACCAGCGTCCCCCTGCAGCCATTCCAATGTCCCATTACCTGGCTATTTCGCCCCATTTACCATAAACACTAATGTATGTATACTGCTTTACTTCTACAATGATTTGGATTTTATTTTTATATTTTACAGCACAACAATGCAGAAACACTAAAAGACATCATCTGGTAAACAAAGCAATACTGTCTCACAATGAAAATAGGCTTGACATTAAAACTTCTTTGCCCTTGAAACTCACATTCATTGAAACAGCATTGAACCCACACCACATCCAAAGAAAATGCATCTGGCCAGTGGTGGATAAAGATTACCTTTGGGGCCCAACCCAGTCGGCATGTCCCATGTATATTTACATTCATAAAGGGAGACGGCAATAACAAAAAGTAGCCTTTGAAATTCTGAATGAGGATAAAACACAGCTCGAGCATAACTAGAACAGATGGTAATGTAAAGCTGTTTGGAGTCAGTACATTAAAAAACAGCAGTCAAATTCAAGAATTGCATAACAGAATAAGCATTTTTAAAGCCATTAATGTGCATAGTCCCTCAAGAAAAGATTCCACACTAAGCCTGGTGAGTCCTACTTCCACTAAGAGCTCCAGCTCTCTAAAACATGCCAAGCATTTTCCCCATGATGGCTGAAAGCCTTTTATAGACAGTCCTTTCCACTACAGCAAAGGTTTCTTCCTCAGCTGAAGGAAGCAGGTTACAGGACATGCTGGATACTGTCAAGGAATATACACTAGTGAAGGTACTAACTGCAAAATGAGCAGGCGGAAAGTGCGCGGCACTAACTGCAAAATGAGCAGGCTGAAAGTGTGCCAAACAGCTCATGGAATGGGACCCCTACAAATGCCACGCTGGTCTTAAACAGTAATTGCAAGCAGTTTGACATATAGTCAGTATCACTCCTAGGAGAAAAGACTGCTTCCCTATCCTTAAAACTGGACATCAGGACACAGCAGATGCAAGGAAAAATCCAGCTCAGGCATGACATGGTATTCCTGATGTCATCTGTTCCCCAAAATCAGTTTTCTATGATTTCAGAAATGTCAATGAATGCAAAAAACAAGTAACAAAATATTTGAAGTAAAATAAAGATATATTTCACTGAATAGCAAAACAGTAAACAAGTAAAATAAATAGTAAGTGATCAACTAATTATACACCAGGGAATGGTTTCCAGACTTACTCCCTGCAGGTCAATGGACCTTCTTTCTTCTTTTTTTGTTTTCACTAGTTCTGCACTTGTCAGCAACCAAGTCCACACACACACACACACACACACACACACACACACACACACACCTTACCTCTGTCATTGCTCGCAAACTCTCCTGCCATTAATCACACACCAAACTCCTTTCCTCTGTCGTTGCTCGCAAACTCTCCTGCCATTAATCCCTGGCCTGCTCGCAAACTCTGCTGCCCTGTGTAGTTCCCGGATCTCCATGCTTCCGCTGTTCTCCATTCCTTCAGCTTCCTGGCCACCAGCCTCGCCTCGCAAACTCTGCTGCCCTGAGTAGTGTGTAGTTCCCGGTCCTCCATTCCTTCAGCCTCCTGGCTCCTCTGCTCTTCTCCATTCCTTCAGCTACCTATTCCCGCCCGGCTCGCAATCTCCATTCCCGCCTGCCCATTTCAGCTTCCTGGCCGCCAGCCGGAAATGATGATGTGAGCTCCCTGAGCTCAATTCCGACTGGCTGGTAGCCTGATGGAGCTAACGTCATTGCGCACGTGATGATGTCAGCTCCGACAGCGCGAAAATTTAAAAAATGGCAAAAATAATCGGAACTGAAGGGGTGCCACTCGGGAATCGTGGCACCCCTCCATTTGGACCCCAAAACTCGGTAAAAAACGAGTAATTTGGAATGGTTGGGAGGTCTAATGGTGTCCTTTCAGTTAAAGTGAAGCCCATTGGAATGTTGTAAAGCTTAATGATGATTATAATGTGCAGAATAATGACTCGTTCTAATGGGGGTAAGTCTTTGTTCTTTACTTGCTGCTTTTTAGGTAGCAGTTATTCATTCTGCCATTTTAACATCTAGCATGATGTACAGTGTTGCAACTGTTTATGAATTAACAGATGTGAGGATTTCTATACAGAAAGGACATGATATACTTGTTTGCAAAGCTTTTCGTATACGCATTTGTGACTGAGTTTAATTGAGTTTAACTGGCTGTGCTTTGGTGCTGTTTTCTTTTTTGTTATTCACTTGTTTATTTGGCACATACATAGGTTCATAGGTTCA
>NC_056746.1:1196025378-1196050378 GCF_019279795.1 Protopterus annectens | reverse complement strand
ATAACAGGTATGTCAATCACTTAAGCTTGTAATAGAATGTAGAAGGGGGGATGCAATAATGTGAAATACGATGTTAAACACTAGGTTGCAACAAGACCTGCTGGACTCACATGCTGCTGTCTGGCACCTATGGCCATTCCTGCTGGCCCTGTCTGCAGTGACATAGATCACAGCTCTGGCCCCTGAGTCACCCCAGCAAAGGTCAGCTCATGTATGACTACTACTGGAGTATCTGTTGTCCAATATTGACTGTGACACTGCTAGGCCAGCTACCTGTGATGTTGTAAATATTCATATGTCACCTGTGAATGCTACTATGATACATATGCTTGTCTTACAAATGTAAGAGACTTATATAGGTTATGTGCATAGTAAACAAGCACAGAAATGTGTTTTGAACTGTAAGTTAGATACTGAGCCCATACCTGTCAACTGTCAGGAGTTTTGCAGACTGACCACATGTTTGCCTCATATTTGTAGTCAATGCCTCATACAGTTGTGTATTGTCTGGCAAATCACTGGCAACCCATTAAAGACTGAAGTCATAACATAATAGAATACATTTGAACGTCAGATGTCATATCATGTGGAGTAATCCTGTGAATGTGAAATTGTCTTTGCTAGAAACTAAGTGTGTTACAGCTAGATGTATACAGTGTCACTATTTTCCGACCTTTGCCCACCAGTGATGTGTGCCTTTGTGCAGATGTCATGCTGTAACAAGAGCTAGGTGTCTTAGCATGAAACCCATGTCAATGCAAGCATACCTTGTTCTCTAGGATGGTGACATTTGTGCAGTCACTGACACCTGCTTTGCAGCTGTGGAGAGCACACTAACTCTGCCAGGTTACTCATCCCTTCATATGTTTAGACCCCAAATGGAGGGCTACAAAGCCACAGGAGGGGGGAGTTTTAAACATTATCATACACATACACACCTCCAGGCTGCCAAACAGTATGACTCATGGGCGGGATCCTGAGTGCAGTTAACTCTTGACAAAACACCTATTCAAATCATAGCTAGCTACAGACCTCTAACCATGACTCTGGACACCCACAACACCTATCTAGACTTGCTGGAATCTGTCAAGATTCAACTGTCTACCCTGCTCCTGAGTGACTTAACTACCCAACCGTAGTGTGCATGACCTATGCTACCTGAACATGAATGCACAGAAATTCCTCGGCTTTGTCAATGGCAATGCAGTGGATCAGCTGGTCAACACTCCTATGACAGATGGAAATAGCCTGTACCTGTTCTTTACCAACATGAGTAGCCACTGTAGCAGACCTACAGTGTCATCCTCCTTGGTAAGATCTGACCACGTAGCCATCACTGTTCAGGTCACCATCTCCCCTGCCCCCCCTCCTTGTCAGGGTCAAACAAAATAAACTTTACAAAATTAGTATAAATCAATCTCCTCAGAGCAGGTAGAACTAGCTTTACAGCCACAGTCCCATCAGTTGGAACTAGCAGTAGTGTCCAAGCCCACACCACCATACTATGTGAGCAGCTAGATAGCTGTATAGACTTAGCAATACCTGACAGGACAACATCATCTCCCTCAAGGTAGGGTAAATGTCTGTGATGGACAGCAGCAATACACAAATACCATAATAGCTGGAAATAATTGCTGAACAAGCAAATAAGGTCACAGGTGAATTACTCTAAGGCTATCTTTCAGTGCAAATTGGACATATCCACCAAGGCCAATCACTAGGCCTTCCACACATATGTCTGCAATCCCAGAGGCAACACTCAAATATGCTCTGTAGTGGTGGTCAATAACACCACATGCACATAAGGCATAGATATAGCCAACCTGCTGCAGACAGGTGAAGTGTAAACATCACCCCCTCTCTCCCATCAGTGCACATGTGCATACACAGCACCTGCCCCCCCCCCCTCATCATCAGTTAGCAGGTCTGTAATGCCCTCTCAAAGGCAACACACAGAAGTCTCCATAGGCCGGATACCATCCCTGGCTTCATCCTACATGAACTCAGGCATGACCTCTCAGCTCCAGTACACACTATATAGTCAACCAAACCTATAAGAGACCTTGGGACACAGGTGGACAGTAGTCTCTCCTTAGTCTCTCCTTAGTCTCAGCACCAGTGTCACCCCATTTGCACAGAGGACAGCCACTGTCATCCCTATACACAAAGAGGAGCAATCCACTGACTCAGCCAATCATATGCACATCAGCCTAACTAGCCTGATTTGCAAGGGCATGGAAGGCAATATCAAGGACATTATTAACAGAGACATTGGCAACCTCAAAATGCTTTTGCCCACACAGTGTAGTATTGTCAAAGGGAGATGAGGCCTGTTAAACCTGTCGACTTTTCTGAAGTGGTCAACAAACACAAGGACGAGGGCAAGATGGTGAACACTGCCTACCTTCACCTACCCTAATTCTCTCACAATAATCTCCAGGCAGCCATGATACATAAGCCTATACAGCAAGGCATCAACCTGTATGTTATCAGATGGGTAGCTAACTGGCTCATTGATAGTACGCACTCAGTCAAAGTAGTGGAAGCCACCTCTAGTAGTAGACTCTTCCTGAGCAGTGTACCCCAATGATCAGTCTGCAGGCCTCTATTGTTTGGGATATACATTTCTGAGGTACAAGACAAAAGCAGTGGTCTGTGGCTGACCAGGTTTACAGATGCTTGCAAGGCAGCCACTGTCTTAATTTCCCTACTGATGTGAACATCCTCCAAGAGGCCCTCACCCAAATTAATGACTGGTGCAAGAAACATTGCCTCAGACTAAATACCAGGAGATGCATAATTTTCCCTGCTGTGGTAGATGTCATCCACACTAATTATGACAGTAATAATGTACTGAGCATGCAGTCAGGTGTGAGGCAACTTGTGCACCAAGGTTGGTAGCAACCTGAAAGTTTCCCACCATGTGGGCACCATTGTATGTCTACATGTATGTCATTGTATGGCTGTCTACATGGCCCACCTCACAAATATAGGTATGTTATTCAGGAACCAGGAGGTCACAACATCCCTGCACTCCACCCTTATCAGATGCATTACCAAGTACAATGGCTCCTTTGGCATGTACCTTGCCAAGCAAATGCAGCAGTTGCTGAGAACACAGAGGTTCTTAACCAGACAAATCCAGGGTCTGCAACACCTATCCTACACTGATAGGCTGAAACCCCTGTCCCTCATACAGACTGATCATAAGCAACCTGTGTCTGGCATACAAGGCCATTTCCAAACCAGCCTTGATGGCATTTCTGCATATCTGTAAGACAAACCCCACTCACCTAACATGCACACAAGGCCCTCACCTGGTCTGTGACATGTATAGTACTTGTTGGCGGGAGAGTGTAGTGTCCCACACAATACACTGTAAAGTACACTCCCTTCCCATGTCTAGCAGAGTATGTGTATAGCCCTCTTGAAGAAGAAGCTGGATGACTGCATGGGAAATGAATAAGACACTCCTGGGATCCTGCATGTGTCCCAGCTGGACAGGGGAAACAGGTGCTGGCTTTGAAGGGACATGGGTGAAAGTCTTGGCTAGGCTTATGAGGGCATCAGGGCTAATAACCTGTTATCATCTTATGAGGCTATGCACCTAGTACTTTACATGTTTCCTGTACGTATTTCAGACTGTCCTGCAATGTTGTCTGAAATTAATCCCTGTGAGTATGAACTGTGTAGGCACTGCAATGATAGTGTATACTCTTGTTCCTTCATCAGTTATCATCACATATTGTTACACCTTGTCATTGTGTGTGGTCTATATAACAGTAAGTCATCTCTTACAGTACTTGCATATGCACTTGTTGACACTGTATAGCTCACTCCAATAGCCTTGGTCTTGGTCACAATTACCATTCTGCTAGTAGGCCCATCACACAGTAGGATTTGTCACCCTTTGTTGTGGGCCTTAGAGTAGCTGTGAAAGAGATGGATTGTGGTAGGCAGAACTACCGTAAGATCTGGCCTGAAGGGCCCATAGGTGTCAAAGCTGTGCCAGACTTTACAAGGAGTGTGTGTGTGTGTGTGTGTGTGTGTGTGTGTGTGTGTGTGTGTGTGTGTGTGTGTGTGTGTGTCTGTATCACCAAACATAATATTGCAGGGTATTACTTTACGTATGTTGTCTTCCCATCACAGATGAATATGGGGGTTGGTGTCTCTCCCCCTCACAGCCTGTCTTAGTGGACTCCCATGATGATGGTGGTCATAGTGAGGCACATGTGGGGTTGTTGGGGCCTGAATCTGTGCCATTGTGTGGTATCCCACTTTCACCCACCATGTCCCCACACAGTCAGTATGCCCACACATACCCAGTCCCCAGCAGCCACAGATAATGGACAGTTGGAGGGTGGTGGCATGGAATAGGCTAGTATGTTGACTATGGCAAATGTGAGTGTAGACACCAGCCATAGCCAGAGAGCAGGCAAGGTCACACACAGGCAGATAGACAGGGGTGCTCAATGGAGGACTGCTGCCCATCAAGACCCTGTTGCAAGTGCCACAGCAGGTGTCATCAGATGCATGTTATGGTCTGTCATGGAGGCACAGGCACATACTGACCACAACACCAGACAGATGCTCAGGGTCATGAATGCAGCACTTCCTGCCATGTGTGACGACCTTCACGGCATTTGTGATGCCATACATAATTTTTCCAATGTCATGGATAGACAGTGGAGTGAGACATTGTCACTGCTTGACCATGCAATGTCTGTGCTTGAGCATGTGGTGAGAGTAGGGCATCGGCCAGGTGGACGTAGGTCAGCAACATAATCATCTGAGAGCCCACATGGCTGTGCACATTCACAGTCTCATAGTGGCAGTACTATCAGCACTACCTAAGGGAGGGTGCTGTCCACACCACATCAGAGCAGGCCATAGGCACGTTGCCCTGGCCAGTCCCATCAGGGACTTGGATCCAGCAGACATCAGTCACCATTAGGGAGTAGTACTGAATCTGTCCTTGGACCTGGTGGGGTCAGTGAGACTCCTGGCAGAACCAGTTCCCGCGTCCCTGCCAGAAGATGGAGAACCATACATCCTGCCATGTATGGTCCACTGCTGTCAAACATAGCCCTGTGTTGGGCATCCACATGGCTTGATGGTTTGCAGACAAACACTCACACATCCCTATCACAGGCTGGTCACGACCAGTCATGCACAGCTCCTCTGCATGGCCGAGTTGAACACCACCACTCCAGACACACACACACACACACACACACACACACACACACACACACACACACACACACACACACACACACACACACACACACACACACACACACACACACACACACACACACAATGTCAGACATATGGCCCAGCCTAGGCCTCTGGAAATCCAACACCACACCCTGTGCATGTGATGATACTTGTGCCACAACCCTGTTATCCATACCATTGATGCAGGGACATGTTCCTATGGGTCTGGAGAACAGGGTGACTATAGTACAGTGTAGCAATGTAATGTTGTGTAAGGTGCTGTCTGCTGGCAATACTTATGGGAACACATCCAGGTGTATGTACCTTGTTAGCTATGATGCACCATTGCTGTTAGTACTGCTGACTGACTCTAGTGTCACGTTCTGTATTCTGTTTGTGTTCTAGGTGTCTGTGTGTCTGCAGGCTGTGGGCCTGTTGACAGTAGCAATGATGAGTAAGGCAGAGTGGGAACATAGTGACCTTTTCACAGCCAAGGTACAGCTGTATATGTACATGTTTACCAGCTGTGTTTACATGCAACAGTGTGTGAGGGGCAATTGTGGCAGACAGTGTGACCTTGCATACATACCCTTGACACAGCCACATAGCCTTCATAAATGCCACCTGGGTGTTCTGTGGGACTGCAGGCTCACACATACAGAAGAGGTTACTTGAGTACTGCCACTAGGTCCCTCACAAGCTTAGCCATTACTTTAACTGCAACAAATTCAGCTATCAGCACCTGTTGCCCCTGTCATTCCTGTCCCATCCACTCAACCATCATGCAGTTGATGAGGGTATGCCTGGTACTGTGGATGACAGATTTGGGGTATGTATTCCTGACACAGGTTAGCCTGTGTTAATCTAACCTGACAATCGCCAGCATGTGTGCCTGCTGTCTCATAATCATGTCTGGCCTCTCGTTCTGGTAGTACACAGAGTTATGACATACCCCCTTTTCATGTCAGATGCTTCTCCTGCTTACACCACTGCATTATAGCTCCTACATGGTTAGGTGCATCCAGACAATGGTCTTCCATTTTGCTATTCAGTATATTTTGCTCATTTGCATACCCCACTACACCGGAGCCTATGTCCCTAGCAACCAGTGCTACTTGTTATTGTTTTGGTTCTACATGCTACCCACTATAATGATAAAACTCCATATTTCACATAGAATTGTGTTTTTACATTTTTTTTATTTTCTGCACGATCTCGTTTGCGTGCTGCTGTGCTACACTTAAACGCTGAAATTGACCAAAAAAACTTTTATTTTTATAATTTTGCAACTTTTTTCCATGCCTAATAGTCATAATACATGTTTTACTTTGAGCTATCATGCCCTCATTTTGATTTTTGCAGAAATGTTCACGGTTAGTAACTGAATACATTTCTGCAAAGGACACTGCTCTGACACGGATGCCTGCCTGCTTACTGAATCGCTAATTCACCTCATTTGCATGGTTTTCACCAGCAAATGAGGTAATTAGCATTATTCAGTGGTGTCCATGCCAGAATAGTGCTGGCAGGCTCGTGCACGCCCCCAGCCTTGTTTACTGAATTGCTTGGTGGCCATATTCTGTGCAGAAGTTGCTACACTGTTCTGGCACAGTAAAATTGGTTTATTGAATCCCAGGGAGAGTGTTTGTGACTCTGTGTGTGTGTATGTGTGTGTGTGTGTGTGTGTGTGTGTGTGTGTGTGTGTGTGTGTGTGTGTGTGTGTGTGTGTGTGTGTGTGTGTGTGTGCCTGTCTAAATATATCTTAACTGGGATATGGGGAAAGTGTTCGATAAAAGCCTGGCACACGTTATACATACATTTTTGTCTGTCTATAGTCCTGGTACATCATCAGAATTTATCTACATCCATAACACATATTTATCTATATTCTTAAAGCACAAAAAAAAACATGAATGCCAACACACACCCTAGCCCACCTAAAATGATAACCTCTAAACCCAAATCTACACTTAGGCTTAAATTCAAAACAGTTACTGTGAGGTGTACTTGAGGTAACTTTTTTGTATTCATAGACAGCCCTATCAAAGGCATGCAGCATCATGGTGGGCTATTGTCATGGTAGTTCTAGATGTTAATAAAGCATTCTGAGAGAGAGGCATATGCTAATTAGCCATGTGCTCTTCCCCAGAGCTGTCGGCTGTAAATTATTTACACAACTGAGAGATTCAGAGAATTACTCAGCTGCATAAAGTAGCACAGATGCTTCTGGCCACTCATGGTAATCCAACACTATAGAGTTAATTGCTGGGCAGGTTAGTGGTCAGGTAGTATGAGGGGATGTGTGAGTCTCTTTATATGAGGAGCTGAATGTGTGTGTGTGCCTGCATTGGAAGTTGCAATAGGGGGTTAGTGGGGGATAGGTTAGATGTGTGCATGTGTGTGTGTGTGTGTGTGTGTGTGTGTGTGTGTGTGTGTGTGCATTTATAGAACAAATGGGTGAGTGTGTGTTTATATAAATGTGTGCATGCATGTGTGTGTGTTTATATAACTGTGTGTGTGTATTTATATAACTGTATGTGTGTTTTTATATAAATGTGTGTCTGTATTTATATAACTGTTTGTGTGAATGTGTGTGTGTGTGTTTATATAAATGTGTGCATGTGTGTCTGTTTATAGAATGAATGTGTAAGTGTGAGTGTGTGTTTATACAAGTGTGTGTGTGTGTGTGTGTGTGTGTGTGTGTGTGTCTGTGTGTGTGTGTGTGTGTGTGTGTGTGTTTATAGGACAAATGGGTGTGTGTGTTTATATAAATGTGTGCATGCGTGTGTGTGTTTATATGAATGTGTGTCTGTATTTATATAACTGTGTTTGTCTGAGTTTGTGTGTGTGTGTGTGTGTGTGTGTGTGTGTGTGTGTGTGTATTTATAGAACAGATGTGTGTGTGTGTTTATATAAATGTGTGTGTGTGTGTGTGTGTGTGTGTGTGTGTGTGTGTGTGTGTGTGTGTGTGTGTGTGTGTGTGTGTGTGTGAGTGTGGTTAGGGGGTTGCTGTCGTACTTACACACACACCCAAGACTAATGAGCAAAGCCTGCAATATTGGATCGAGGGGCCACTAGCCACCAGGGATAATTCTAAAGATGCGGGATGGAGGAACACTGGCCACAAAGGATAACCTTTATCATCATTTCTTAAGAGCACTTATGCATAACTTGAGTCAAGGGAACCACCAGACACCAGGGAGAGCGCTTACATGTCATGCCTTAACTGCACTTAAATATAACGAGAAAAAGGGGAACTCTGGAGACATTGGGGGTGGTCTAACAACATAGGGACAGATATGGGGTATGTAGCATGCATATCTGTGTGTATTGGGTGTAGGGGAGTAAAGGAGAAGGGTGCCTGTGCTAACATGATGCACTAGCCAATGAGTTACCAAAACGAAAAAAGACTGTTGAAAAAACAAGGAATTCCACAAGAGCAATGGCAGCGTAACTCAAGCAATATTTAATATAATTTCGACAAGCACAATGTTGCAGCAGACTGCTGCTATCCACAATAAACGTAAATGCACTAGCCACCAATGTTAACTGCAACAGGAAAGTGCTGATCTGCACTTGTGGTAGTTAGCAGTTTTTCAGAGCCATACAAATTACCCAGTAATGAGGTCTTTCCTAAGACAAATTGCAAGGTGGGGGGGCTTGTAAGACAGAGTAATATTTTGGAGAGATTAAAGCCCCCATTTTATACACTGATGGAAGGAATGAGGGGAACGGGAGGCAAGCAAAGTGAAAGCTGGGTGTTAAGACAGAGGACAGAATTTATGGGCAAACACACATAAAATAAACAAGATAGACAAATGTTAGGTTTAGCATATATAAGGATTGATTGACAAGATGGGCACAGACATACAGAGTGTGGAAAATGATGCTGGAGAGTTGTGGCTGGCATACAAGGTACGGCACATGAACCAGTAGGAAAGTAACAATATATGGCAAGGGATATTGTGGAATGTTGGCTACTGGGCAAACTATCAGTCCATGCCAAAGGGCAGCCTACATGGAGCAATCACAAACTGATAGGCCATAAACACCAACACCATTGGTAATACCATTGTCAAGTGGCCCAATGGTCAGGGTCTGCTGGAGTAAAGTATTTGCAGTTCTAGTCAGTAGGACAACTATTCTCTCAAGCCTTTCCCCATGCTGGAGCTATGCCTCACATTCTTCCAGTTCTGCTAGCTGCAGTTGGCCCTTGTCTCCTGCAGCCCCCTGGTCTAGACAATACCACTTCCTCAGGCTTGGCTGACACATCAGCAGTCTGAGAGGGAGGTGTCGAGGGTTCTGGGTCCCCCTAGTTATGACACATACAAATTGAGGGACAGAGGTGGCAAAAATCAGGACCTGTACCTAAAAAACAGTAAATTCTAAATCACTAGCAAATTCTAGTGACTCTGCTGGCCAGTATCTCCTGCCCATTGTGCCAGCCTATCAAATTTATTTAATGCACCTCATGTGCTCTATGTTAAAAGTATGCACTACTTACATCAGTATAACTTGACATGTGTAAGAAAAAAAATATCTTACTATAGCTGAACTGCTACTACACCTAAGTATTTTGTTCATCAATATGTCCCAAACAGCCATTCCTAAACATAACAGTAATCCACCCTATGAAGCACTGACAACAACATATGGTAAACATACTTGACAATGTTGATGCAAACCAACAAGAGGAAACACAAGAACTGTAAAAATCCATCGAACAGCAGATATGAGCAGAGAAAATAGGCAAAATATGTTTTATTAACAAAATAGTGAGCACTTTCATCTTGTACAATTCCAAAACTTCATCAGACCTGACCAGACAAAAACGCCAACTATTTTGTTAATGAAACATATTTTGCCTGTTTTGTCTGCTCATATTCATTGTTTTTTGGATACTTGGCAATGTGCCTATCCTAGTGGATAATATATATCCGTCATGGATCTCCAGTCTTGACCTACAGCTACATCCTTCAATTTGTTTCAGATAAAACAGCTTTAATTTGTGTGTTTTGAACACAGCTTCACATACCTACACATTTAATATATAACAAACATCTGTGTATCATCTCTTAAGATGTTGCAGAATATCCCACCTGACAGGGGATAGTAAAAGCCACATTCATGCATTCTCTTCTGGCAACCCTTAGAGATGGTCTACCATCCCCTTGATTGACAGCTATGTGTTCAGAGTGAAGAGGATTGACAGTTATGCAGCCAGTATGAAGAAACTACTGTGTTTTACTGCTCCTAGTACACTTTCTATGCACTACCATTGCACTTCCTCTACTGGTGAAGGAGATCCCAGTGCTGCACATCATGTCATTGTATTCGTGCCTGCACTGCTCTTTAGTGCACAGCATGCCAATTGTCAAGGTCAGCGCCTAGCCCAGCTCATGCCAGGTGATTACTTTCTTGTAAAGCTCTGCATACTGGCCCTGCCACCTCTTTGCACAGCCCCAGTGCAGAAGATACAAGAAAATGTTTGTTTCCCCTCTCACACCAGGCAGGAGCTTTCTGTCCAGCAGGTAATTGCTGTATTTATTTATTTTACATTTGTTGACTGGGCTAGTCTAGCTGGATATATGTCCATTTTCAGTAGAGGCCCGGGGAGATAAGCTCCAAACAGTTTAAAATAATTTCTCATCAAAAGTAGTACATGTTTATATTGCAAATACATTCACAGTACAGGAGATAAACAAACTTTAACTGGTCGCATATTAATAATGCTTAAAAATATAGAGTATTAGACTTGACTTAGTAGAAATACAGTTACAAATAAGTATTCAGAAAGAAAAATAGCATAATGTACAGTAAGTGTAGATAAAAAGAAAGTTAAGAGAAGTAGTAGTTACATAATACGTCTAGTAGTAAAACATGTCCAATCATTAAAATGTTTTTTTTTTTTTTTTTGATACAGTAGTAATACTATGATGAAGAAGTGGATCATTAGGTGTTAAGATGAAGTAAAAGCAGGGTTGAGAAGGTAGGGTTGAGTCAAGTAGCAAGAGCTAGCTGGTCAGTCAGGGTTCGTAAATGGGCATATCCAATGTGTTTTGAGGAAGAGCTTTAAGTTCTTTTTAAAAAGAATTATAGAGGGGAGTGTAGAAAGTTTGGAGGGAAACAGGTTCCAGGTTTGTCCGACAGTATTAGAGAAGAGAGAATCACTGGCCTTATTGTTTGCTTTGTTGATATTTACAAGAAGATTTTGTGAGGATCTAAGAGATTTCAGGTTATGGTAGGGGTGAATAAGAGTAGATAGTATGGGTGTTTTGGCAGGTTGATAAAGTATCTTATGGGCGATAGCTAGTTGATTAAATTTCAGCTGCTGTTGTAATTCAAGCCACCCTAGTTGCTTTAGATTAATACAGTGGTGGATTCTGAAGGGGTTACCTGTGGCAAACCTGGCTATATTGTTGTAGGAGAGTTCTATTTTCTTAAGGTTATTTTTTGAAAGATTGGTGAATATAGGTGAGGCATAGAGAAGGGTAGAGATTAGGTGGGAGTGGGCAATAGTTATTCTAGTTGCAGGAGTGAGGAAGGGTTTGATTCTGTAAAGAGAGCCTATTTTTTTATTAATAGTTTTCAAAGTGTTGCTGATATGGGTGTTGAAGTTAAGGTTGTTGTCTATGGTGATACCTAGCAGTTTGGTAGTAAGATCTTGGGATATAGGTGTACCATTTTTAGATGATATAGTGAAGTCTATTTGGGGGGATTTGCTAGTAGGTGTGAAAAGGAGGAGTTTAGTTTTTTTGGGTTAAGTAAGAGACAGCGTTGTGTAAACCATTGTTCTACAGAGTTAAATGTGTGTTGTGTCAGGGAGTGAAGTTCAGACAGAGATGTGGCTGAGCAAATAAGTGTGGAGTCATCTGCGTATTGTATGCATGTAGCTTGGAGAACTACTTGGAGAAGGTCATTGATGAATAAAGTAAACAGGAGGGGGCCCAGTATGGACCCTTGAGGGACACCAATGTTAACAGGTAGATGGGTAGAGAGAGTGGAGTTCCAGAGTACAGCTTGATGTCTGTTATTTAAATAGGATTGGAACCATTTTACAGCTAGTGTGTCAAGTGACAGAGATTTAAGAATATGTATGAGTATTTGGTGATTAACTATGTCAAAAGCCTTGGACATGTCTAAGAAAAGTGCAGAGGAAAGCATGTTAAGATTACGTTTTTTGTTGATGATGTCCGTAAAGGAAAGGAGGGCAGTGGTAGTGCTATGGGAATAATATGTAATATATAATAATATATAATATAATATATATTATATATAATATATAATATAATATATAGTAATATATGTCTACTACAACCCAAAGAATGTAAAGCAATATGGCAGACCAAGATACAGTCCAGTGCATTGAGCAGAGCAAACTTTCTCTGTGCAGTTACTCGACTATGACCACATAGTACTGGACAGGGACATGCTTTTTAATGATGTGGGCTGCCTGAACTCAATTAGTAGTAACAGGCTCTTGTGAATCTCCCTAACTGAGACAGAGACATTCATACAAGTAACTAACTGATTTATACTACGCAAAACAACATAAAAATATATCATTTGGATACATATTGCTATTTTGTTTGCAGTTTAGCAAAAAGACGTGCATGTGGAAGAAAAAAGAGACAGCTTGAAAAGACATCTGAAACAAGATATACACGCATATATCTTGTAAGTATATTTTACATTTTGATATCCTTGTTCTTGTGGCAAATAGAACAGTGTCAACATTTTTATTACAACACTATCTAAGCACTTGCAGCTCAGTGAAGATAGCTGTGACAAGCAATATACCAAACACATTAGCAATAGTTACCTCAGGCATTAGGTACAGAATGGAGCTCTGACAGTTTTAATTTCTCCAAATCTTTTGGGTTTCTAATACCATGACAGGAATGGGCCCCATTCCTAAATCAGACTATGATTAGAGATCATGAAATTGCTACTGCTTCACTCTTCGATGTTAGCTAAGGCTACTCTTCTCAGCACCTGCAATGTGCCCAGAACTGAATCCTTCTACAATTAATGAGGAGCTACGTGTATTGGTAGCATATCTATGGCTGTAAAATTCTTTCTTCTTAGACCTGTTGCTCCTACTATTGGAACTGTCTGTGTAACTTTCTTCCACATTTCTCTCAGTTCTGCCTGCAAATCATGCTATTTTCTCACTTTATGTCTCTCTGTACATAAGACACTGTAATCACTGGGTGCAGTACTTTCAATGATCAGTGCTACTTTTGCCTTCTTTCATGATGGGCTATATCTGTTTTTCTCTCATCTATTTTTTGAGCTGTTGGTAATGGATGATCCCATGTTACATTAACGTCTTCATTCTCTGTAATGCTTTGTGGTTCATGTTTTCACTGCTTCTCAGCTACATCTATATTGTAGTGCTTACACTATCCCCAGTGCAAGAGTCTTCCCACATTATTGTGCTTTTCAGTATGCAGGCCCTCTGCCATGGTGCATCACACCCACCAACAAGATATACAACTGTTTCCAGTTATTTTTTATGGAACCTACATGTACCATATGTTCAACAGACTTTGTAAACCAATGTGTACATAGTCCACTATCCTGGGACGCCATTATTTTCATCTTTTGATTTCAATTCACCTGTCCTTAACCATTCCTATGTCACATCTTTGCCAACTTGAGGGAGATTTCTGTACTTACCACTATATGTATGGATTTTCAAAATTTCTTTCCTTTTCATCTGATCTTTTTCCTTATATTCTTTCTTTTGTTTGTTGGCATATGCAGTTGTCTGATGTTTATCACCTTCTGGTTTGATTTCCATTCCCACTTTACACAAATACACTTGTGCTAAACTAAACAAGGATGACATAGGTTCATAGGTTCATAGGTAGGTACTAGAATATCAGCCCAAGGGCCTAAGTAAGCCTAGCCAACAAAATTCCCTGGCTTACGCCAACCCAAGAAAGTTAATTTCCTGTGCCCCTGTCGAGCAGAGCCACAGAAGTGATCTGGGGTGTGTTTCCTATTTCCCATCCACTCATCAATATATTTCTTGAAGAGTGTTAATGAGGAACTTTGGTTGACATAGATGGGTAGCTTGTTCCAGAGTATGGGAAGTCTCTGGGGCAGGAATCTATCCCTCCAGCAAGTCCTGTTTATTGTGGTGACACGGTTTAGGTCCCTAGAGCGGGTAGCTCGGAGGGATTGGGATTTCTTTAGGTGTAGCATGACCAACAGCTCTGGGTTTGACATAGCTTTATATGTTAGGCAGAGATAACCTCGGCACAGGTGATATGCTACAGAGTAAAGCTGGAGTTTTTTGAGAAGATCAGTGTAGGGCATCTGTTTGAGGCCAGTAATTCTCTTTGTGAGGTACTTCTGTGGCCTTTTCAGCTGCTGCAGATGTCTTGTGAGGTACATTCCAAAAGGGGCATTGTACTCTATAATGGGTCTAATGAGTGTCGAGTAGAGGGGAACAATGACCTCTTTTTTCCTGGATGAGAACCCTTTTGTGATGAGGTATGCTATGTTGAAGGATTTCCTGACTATTGTGGCAATGTGATTAACAAAGGAGAGACTACTGTCCACCTGGGTCCCAAGGTCTCTTATCACACATTCGGTGTTAAGACTGCCGCCTATGTGGTAGTTCATGGGTATAGAGATTTTACCAAAGGGGATAACAATGCACTTTTTGGCATTGAGCTTGAGGCCATGGCTCTAACACCAGGCATCTGTCTCAGTGAGGCCCTTCTGTAGGCTGTCTCAGTGAGGCCCTTGTGTAGGATGTCCGCATCATTTGGGGACTTGACTTTAACTCCTAGTTTGTAGTCATCTGCGAACTTCATTAGCCAGAGGCCTTCTGTGTTAGCCCATACTTCAGAGAAGTAGATACCAAACAGGAGAGGTCCCAGGACTGAACCCTGTGGTACTCTGCTTGTCACTGGTTTGAAGTCAGATTTGGAGTCTGCAACATTTACAGTGTGGGTTCTGTCAGTGAGCCAGTTGGCAACCCATCTTGTGACATAGGGATTTATACCTAGTTTAATAAGTTTAGCTATAACTCCAGAATGGGGGATGGTGTCGAAAGCCTTGGCGAGGTCAAGATAGGCTGTGTGAACCACCTTACCCTTGTCTACGGCTTTGGTGACTGCCTCAAAGAAGTTGACCAGGTTCAGGAGGCAAGATATGCCTTTCACAAACCTAAACTGGGAGGGGTCAAGAGTTTGGAGGTTACCAATATCTTTGTTTATGAATTCCATGATGATACATTCCATGGCCTTGCAGAAGAGGGACATCAGGCTAATAGGGCAATAGTTCACAGGATCAGTGGTGGCTCCCTCTTTGTGGAGCGGGATAGCTGTTGCTGTGTGCTATTCAGTGGGCAGAAAGCCTGAAGTGAGGCTATGACTGAACATGGTGCTTAGGTGGGGAACCAGTTCGTTCTGAAGTTCGTGTAAAACACAGCCTGGGCTGTTGTCCTGTCCCATGGATGCTGTGTTTTTGGCTTTAGAGAGTGCTGATTTTACCTGTGAAGTTGTGATTACAGGGAATCTGCATTCTTCCTGTATAGATATGGGCCCTTTAGGGGGTGAGAGGGGGGTAAAGTTAGCATTGAACCTATCGGCCAGGATGTTGGCAACATCAGTTGGTTCTGAAATTTTTGTGCAATTGTGCTGTAACTCAGAGCAGATCTGGGTGTTGCCATTGAGATTCTTGACATAGCTATAGAATGCTTTGCGGTTGTCCTTAGAATCAGTGGCAATCTTGTTTTCGTAGCTAGCTTTGGAAGATCTTATAAGGGATCTCAGTTTCTTGCTGAGGCTGACCAGGGAGATATTCCACTCATGGAATTTTACTCTCTTTTGCAACAGTTTCTTCCTTCTGTTGTAGAGTTTATTTTTGGCAGGGGACCACCAGATTGGCTTCCTTTTTTTTGGAGGCTAGCGTCTTGGTTCTGTTTGGGATAGCACGAGTCATGCACTCGTATAAGTGCTTATAGAGTGCATTTGTGTAGGATTCAGCAGTTGTAACTGTATTGTCCATCTGCATGGGTGTCATGAAGTTCACTACTTCTGTCTTAAGAAGCATGAAGTTGGCTTTGGAGAAATATTTTACCGTGGTTTCCTTAATGGGGGCTGGGGGTGGGATGTGGATATTTAAGGTGGTTAGCTTATGGTCAGATCTGACCAACGAGGAGTTGACGTCAGGTGTGGAACACCGGTCACTCATGTTGGTAATGACTAGGTCTAGGATACTGTTGCCCCTGGTGGGGGTGTGGATAAGTTGATCCAAAGCATTGGAATTTATGAATTCCAGAAAGCGCTGAGCGAAGGAGTTGGTACATGAGTAGTTTTCCCAGTTAATGGTGGGATAGTTGAAATCGCCCAATATTAGGGTGTTTGCTTGAATCCTAATATTTTCCAGTATATCAAGAAAAGAGGAGTGGGAATCCTGGGGCATGGTGGGGGGTCTGTAGCAAGCTACAATTTGGATTGCAGTTTTGCCCAGAGTTAGTTGCACTTGGATAACCTTGGCTGCATTATGCTGAGCAACTAGCCAGGAGGTGTGGATATCCTCAATGAATATGGACACACCTCCACCTTTGGTGTTCCAGTCCAGGTTAGATGGCCGAAAAGTGTGGTATGAGTTACAGCCTGGTAATGCAGGGGTGTTCTCTGGTGCCTTGAACCAGGTCTCAGTCACTGCACAGACATTGATGTTCTCCATTTTAAGGAGTGCCTCGAGTGAGTGCATTTTGAGATTTAGACTTCTAGCATTGAGTAGCATTACCCTCAGTTTTTGCTTGCCTGTTCCTGTTATGGTGGTGAATTTGTCATTTGAACCTTGCCTAAAAAAAGCACTATAGGGGCGGCAAGAGCCTTTTCCGGTATCCAGAATCCCAGGGGTGACAGGTGCAGGCCATTTCTGGCAAAGCATCGTGGTCTGTCGACCATGTTGTCCCAGGCAGACAGATACTGGATCCCCTTAGAATGACACCAGAAGCTTAGCCAATTGTTGAAGTCAATCATTTTGTCCTTGTACTGCAGTATCAGTATGGGCGATGGCAGGATGCTACTCAGGGCTAGGGTCATACCTGCCTAGGCTACAAGATCGGAGAGTTCTTCCATGTCTCTTTTCATGTAGTCCAGGGAGGTACGTCTCAAGTCGTTCACACCAACATGGACAATTACAGAGTCATATTTGTACTTGTTGTGGAGTGACCTGAGTGCTTGGGTTATGTGGCAGATCCTGGCACCCGACAGTCAGCCGACAGTGACCTTCTCCTTGTTTAGCCTGGTGAGTGGGCCATCAGTGTGCCTGACTATAAAGTCACCTATGACTAGTGTGTTGGGTATGTTGTTTTGCCTCATGGGCTGTGGTTGAGTGGCACACTGAGTCTGTGGGCTATGTGTCATTTGGGTTGTGTTGGTGGTGGGAGGTTTCTTGCTTTTCTGCTTTGGAGATCTCTGTTACTTGAGCAGATTATTATTAAGAGCCTCTGCAAACGTTTTTGTGTTTCTATGTGTGGATGTTGGTGGTGTAGGTTTAGTGGGACTATGCGATGTGTGTGGTGTGGTGCAAGTGTTTACCTTCTCCTCTTGACTATCAAGTTTAGTCTTGGTTGGAGAGATCTTTACCTCCAGTTTGGCTAGATAGGTGCATCTCTCACAGGTTGTAGTGTTGGGTGGTAGGAGGAGATGGTCGTCTATGTACATGAGGCAAGTGCTACATTGCCCCAAGATGCCCAGATTCATCAGATAGACAGGAGAGAACACTGGGAGCTGACCCTTGGACATGCCTGAATAAAAAAATATTTTCCTCTAGACAAGTGAGGAAAGTGAGTACAAGAGCTGTTTTTCTCTAAGCAAGTGAGGAAAGTAGGTACCAAGACTGTTTTCCTCTAGGTAATGAGGAAGGTCGAGTGCTGTAGTAATTAGTAGGTTATTTAGTGCTTACAACAAGTTCTGAACAAGTGCTGAGCACGGATAAGCAAATTCAAGTGCTAAAACTAAGAATCTGTATATGGATCTTGTTGTAGATATGCTACCTAGTGCTTACCACTCCGACTGATAAGCTAGAAGGCTTCCCTCCAACACAGAAAGGTTTGGGGGCACAGAAGCTTACAAACAGTCCTGGATACAGCAAATCTGTATCTAGGCTAAACTAGTTACAGGGAAGGAGGAAAGCAACTGCAAATGCAGGCTTTTAAACCAGAAAGTTGAAAGAGATGGAAAAACTGCCCAAATGGCCAATAAACTACAATTACTGGGCCGGGAACCACTCTTGTGATAGATAGGCTACCTAGTGCTTACCACTCCCACTGATAAGCTAGAAGGTTTCCTTCCATCACAGAAAGGCTTGAGGCACAGAAACTTACAAACTGTCCTGGATACAGCAAATCTGTATCTGGATTAGGCTACTTACAGGAAATGCAGAAAACAATTGATATATATATATATATATATATATATATATATATATATATATATTTTTTTTTTTTTTTTTTTTTTAGCCATCTTTTCCTCATGTTTAAAACTTCCACTATGTTTGTATCTGGTGAGGTCAGCAGATATATATGCAGACCCACGACTGCAGATCTGGAAATATAATCAATTTTGAGGAGGCCCATACCTCCTTCAGAGTGAGAAATATATAATATTGACACTAATTTTTATATATCATTTAATAACTTTGATGCATTTTTCTTGTTTTTCTGTGTAACTAATCCAATACTTTTTGGGGGCAGTCTATTATCCCAAAACTGTAAGTTTGAACAGGAAGACTGGTTTATAATTTGGTCTTAATTTCTAGATGTCAAGGCAGTTTTCAATATTTGTTTAGTCTTCTGAAGTATTCTTTTCTGAGTTTTTTTCTCATTTGTTCATGTTTCGTTGATGATCCTTCATCCATTCTCAAGTATTCATACACTCCCTGCTGTTCAGGTTATTTTATGTGACATTCCTGTCCTAGACTGATACTATCTTGGTGCTGCCCTCTCCTGCTGTGTGGATGTAACTGCAGGTGCAATGCAGTATAACCCCATAACATAGAGTGAAATCTTTGCAGTATGTAGTTTTACATGACATTTTGAATGCAAACATTTACAGGAGGTAGATATTTCCAGATAGATGAAGTAGCAGACTCAGCAGCAAAGAATAGGTGCCTAACGAGTAGCCTGTGGAGGAACCAGCTGCTGTGGATGACTATGCCAAAGGAAAGTGGGTGCAGTATGCTGTAGCACTGGCTAAGAAATAACATTTTCTTCATAGCTATGGGCTCAGAATAAAGCTGTGTATATAAAATAATAAATGATGCATGCAAAAATACACCCAGGCTGTGCTATACCATGCATATATTGGCCATATTGTATCACATATATGCTATCCAGCTAATCAATACTAAGGGCAGGGCACAGTTATTGTTATATCTACAGGTGGATTGGGCCACAGTGACAAATGTCAACAACAGGTAGCACATATGTGTGGTGGAGGATGACTTTGGCACCAATCATTTGTCTGAGTCACCCCCCTTCTGCAATATGTTTACATCACTGGAGGACTCAAGTGACAGTGCCTAGTTTGCAGTCATCTACAGACTTGGTAAGCCACAGGCCATCTACGTTCATCTGGATCTCAGAGCAATAGATTCCAAACAGTAGAGCGGCCAGTACAGATCCTTGTGGTACCCCACTGGTAACTGGTCTACTGGTAGAGGTGGACTCTCACCTTTGACAGTGCGCACCCTGTCGATGAGCTAGTTGGCTACCCATCTATTGATGTATTGGTTAATCCCCATCTGGGAGAGTTTCTCAATGATCCATGAGTGGGGGACTGTGTCAAAATCCTTGGCTAAATCAAGATAGGCAGTATGTACTGCTTTGCCCTCATCCAGGGCTTTGGTGACATTCTCAAAAAAGTCCACCAGGTTTAATAAGCAAGATCTACCATTGACAAAACCAAAATGGGTTTGGTCAAAAGTTTGTAGGTCACCTTTTTCCTTGTTGATAAGGTCCATGATGATTCTTTCTATGGCCTTGCAAATAAGGCTGGTTAGACTTACGGGATGATAGTTTCCTGGGTCAGTTGATAAACCCCCTTTGTGCAAGTGGATTACTGTTGCTGTTTCCCACTCTGCTAGAACAAAGCCAGTGTTCAGGCTATGGTTAAAGACAGTGCCAAGTTGTTCCATTAGGTCTTGCTTTATATTGCTTAGTAAGTAACCTGGGATGTTATCTAATCCCACAGATGTCATGTTTTTGCCCTTGGAGAGTGTCTGTATGACCTTTTATTCGGAGATACTCGGTAGTGGATTGGTGTCAGGAATGCTTTGAGGTATGGCTGGTGGGAATAAGGGGGTGAAGTTATTGCCAAATCTGCCAGCTAGCAGGTTGCCAATTTTGGCACACAGTTGAGCATTCCCTTTTAGGTTTGGGATGTAGCTAAAGAATGCCTTATGGTTGTCTTTATCTAGGGATGCTAATTTAGTCTCATAACTATCCTTAGAGGACATTACAAGATATCTGATTTGCTTGTTCAAGTTGTGGAGGGTATTCTTCCTCTGTTGAGTAAGTCCCCTCCTGTTCTTAGATATCACTTTCTTTCTTTTGTTATATAACTTATTTATACTTACAGTCCACCAAGCTGGCTCGTTTTTTTGAGAAGACCTGATTTTAGCCTTGGCAGGTACAGCTGAGTCAACACATTTGTTTAAGTGATTATATAGAGCATTTGTGTACTCTTCTGCATAAAAGTCATTGCTGTCTGTGTTAGCAGGGGATTTGAATTTTTTATACCATTGCTTAGTAGGCTATAGTTTGCTTTGGAGAAATGTTTCATTTTTTTTGCTCCTGTGGGGGTGTCGGGACTGATCTTTACTTCAAACACGACCGATTTATGGACTGACCTTACCCAAGAGGGCAACTCATAGCGGGCAGTGGAGTGACCCCCCCCCCCCCCCATGATGATGAGCACAAGGTCATTTGAGTCCCTCATGGGGGTGCAGACCAACTTTTCCAGGGCATTTGAATTAAGAAAATCCAGGAAGTTTATGCTTATACAAGTTGCCCAAGCAATGGAAGGACAGTTTAAATCTCCGATAACCAAGGTGTTTTGCTATATATTGAGTGACTCTACCATGTCCAGGTAGACTGGTGGGGGATCTGTAGCTAGCAATGATGTGCCTAGAGTTATTTGGACCTAGAGTAGCTCAAAAGAATCATACTGTTTTACCAGTCTCAAGGTGTATTTTGATTTAAAGAAGATGGATACACCTCCACTTTTGGTTCTTTCACACTCGTTTTGAGGTCTGAAGATGATAAGTAGTTATATCCCTTAACCTGGTTAAAAAACATTGATCCATGTGGTAAAGTATCAGACACAGTCTGGTCCAAATGTAGCTGAGAAAATACTATAGAGTTAATAACATACACAAACACAGAAACAGAGAGACACACGGAAGCGCGTGCGTGCGCGCGCGAGCACACACACACACACACACACACACACACACACACACACACACACACACACACACACACACACACAAACACATCCACTAGAAAAGAAAGTGATACTAAAAATTGGATAGTTTAGTTGAAAACAGACAGGTAGTCAGCAGATTAGCTATAGTTTTGACTTTATGCCCTCAGATTTTCATTTTTGCCACATACACATTCTAGCCATAGCTGATGTGTGTCTTAAAGGCATAGAATATGAGGGTTATGTCAAAGTTCAGAGTCTGTTCTCATACTGGGTTGCATGTTGATTTTTCATCCTTAAAATTCAGTTTTATAAGTTAATATTTTCAGAAAGCCCTTCATGCTATAACACTGAGCTGATGTGTAATGTTTTCCATTATTCTGGTGTACAGGAGGTGTAAGCACTTGCCCTTGTCATAAAACAAAACAGATAAAGCATTTAATTTAGCATTTTTTTGTAATATAGGCATAAGCTGTTAATTTCCTTTGCAGAAGTACATGCGCACACACCACACGTGCGCGAGCACACACACACACACACACACACACACACACACACACACACACACACACACACACACACACACACAGCGTTTATCTGTACACTGCATTACTAAATCCCACCCACTTTATGCACAATTCACAGTGTACATACAGACTAGTGAGAAGTAAATTATGTATTATTCATAAAGTTCTAACTTGGGCAGATTTAAGAAACCACTTAGGGCTGACACTAAGTAAACTCTATCCTAAAAATTGACCTAGCGGTCCTGTTTATGAAATTCAGCTCACCAGAACAGTTAAAAGGGGCTCCTATATTTCTCAGGCAATTGCACACTTATGGAATCAATTGACTTCTATGTCCATAATGCCAAAAATTACTAAATGCAGATCTCTAGAACAGTTAAAAGGAGTTCCGATATTTCTCAATGAATTCCATACCTATGGAATCATTTGCCCTTCTATGTCCATAATGTTGAGTCTTTTTCAATTTTTAAAATAAAATTAGACAAATATATGAAAGGGAAGAAATATACGTATGATTAAAAATAATCTGCATTCTTAGAAGATCTTTGGAAGAAAATGCATCACATTCAACTACAAAACAATGAAATATTAGCTGAAAAGGGATTTTTTTTAAATTCTTTGTTGTTTCTTTTTTACATTTAAACAGAAACTATGGGAAGTTATGAGAATGACATTCAAGATCTTCTATATTGAGTACTGTGAAAATATGCAAAGTACAAGTCAAGAGAATAGAGATCCTAGTTCCTGTCTGCAACAGTAAAGAGAATTTCCCTTTGCTCAAAATGAGCAACCATAATATCTAATGGATGCATACCCGCATTAGAATACCATCTCTCCATTGTGGTCTTCACAACCAATCTTTAAGCACTTTTCATAATTAATGTAGCAGTTAAATGAATAAAATATTCAATATGTCTTCCTTCTCAACCAGTATTAAGCACTTTTCATAAATTAATACAGCAGTTAAATGAATAATATATTCAGTAGGTCTTTCCTGGAGTCACACAGATTATAAATGTTTTTAAACATTGGTTCCCTAAAGTTTCTTATATTCTTATCCGAAAAAGCAAGAATAATTTTGTTACACTGAAAGCTAAAATTAAAGTTTGCTTTGAAAAACTAACAGCTACTAGCTTACTATTCACTTCCTCTATATTTCCTTGCTTTTTTAGCAAGCAGTCCCTTCTTCTTGCTAACTAAACAGATGTCCTTATCACCCAAGTTGTAGCAATTTCACTTGCCCTACTAAAGTACATGGAAAGTCCACTTCCATCTCATTACACACTGCTCCGCTGTGTTGTCAAAGCTCAGAGACATTGCCAGTTAAAGAATATTCCAGACATCATTACTGTGCTTTTCTCATATGGTATTAATGCACCCACTCCATAAAACATTAATGACTACCTTTGTATTCCAGAGTACCTGTACATACTCCTTATGCCACACAGTAGGCAAATGGAGGCAGAGGGACTCAAACCCTGAACTGCAGTGCCTATTTGCAACACATCTTTAGGATGATAGTCTTCAGTTTTCCTTTGCAGACATTTCCACTGTCACATGAATCTAATAAGTGCTACTTGTGCACTATACTCATGCTACTAGAAGCTTTGCTTTGCACAGCAGCATCTGCTTTGCTACGTATCATGTATCTCCAGCAGCATCTATTTAATAATGGTAAGTCTATCTCCTAGTAGTTATTATATGAAATGGTATCTGTCCTATCCTGTCCTTGAACGACTGCCAGTTTAATTCTGTGGCATGCACATCACTGATTTGTTTGGAATCATAATGACTCTACAAATCCTCTTACTGTGAGTCCTGATACCCTGAAATGGTTATATTGAAAACTACTTTCAGTAACTGAAAACAAAGTGTTTAAGTGTTTTTTCTTGGAGGGTGCAAGGAGGAAATTCTCCTACACCAGTCTAATATATATATACAGTAACTTCACAGTCACCTAGCAGAATTCTCCTACACCAATCTAATATATATATACAGTAACTTCACAGTCACCTAGCAGAATTCTCCTACACCAATCTAATATATATATACAGTAACTTCACAGTCACCTAGTGGAATTCTCCTACACCAGTCTAATATATATATATACAGTAACTTCACAGTCACCTAGCGGAATTCTCCTACACCAATCTAATATATATACAGTAACTTCACAGTCACCTAGCGGAATTCTCCTACACCAATCTAATATATATACAGTAACTTCACAGTCACCTAGCAGCGAGGAAAAGGACAAATCTTTGTTTCACTGAAAGCTTTGTTCATTGTAATTGTTTCATAGTAGCACCATTTACACAAATTACCATTGAAGACTTGTCACTTTCTCGATTATTCTGATTTAGGCATGAAGGGCTGTGCTCTCTTTGTCACCCATCTCCAGGTTGTGCAGTAAATAGCCTATCGATACATGCTCCATAACATGTACTACTGCTTTCCATCCAAACTTATGAGATGCATCAGCTTCATGAACAGTCACTGCCATCTGTGGATTTGCTAGGCAAGCATGGAATGAAAGTAGATTGACAGGTCCTTCATCTGTATCACACACACACACACACACACACACACACACACACACACACACACACACTGCATGCAAATCTGGGAAGAGTTTAAATACTTCCTACAATATTACCTTTGCCATCAGTGCTTCATTTATTTGTAAATGTCTGCCTTTTGTAATACACCTGTTTCTATAATGTATTTGATAATTTACCGCTATGTTTTATCTGTACTTATCTTGTGTTTTTGACACCTTGGCCCAGGTTG